>NC_136934.1:44434506-44457006 GCF_949987615.1 Pollachius pollachius | reverse complement strand
TGTCTGTCTGTCTGTCTGTCTGTCTGTCTGTCTGTCTGTCTGTCTGTCTGTCTGTCTGTCTGTCTGTCTGTCTGTCTGTCTGTCTGTCTGTCTGTCTGTCTGTCTGTCTGTCTGTCTGTCTGTCTGTCTGTCTGTCTGTCTGTCTGTCTGTCTGTCTGTCTGTCTGTCTGTCTGTCTGTCTGTCTGTCTGTCTGTCTGTCTGTCTGTCTGTCTGTCTGTCTGTCTGTCTGTCTGTCTGTCTGTCTGTCTGTGTGTGTGTGTGTGTGTGTGTGTGTGTGTGTGTGTGTGTGTGTGTGTGTGTGTGTGTGTGTGTGTGTGTGTGTGTGTGTGTGTGTGTGTGTGTGTGTGTGTGTGTGTGTGCATCGCAGGGATGCAGTGTCCAGCCAACAGTGTGTACAGCTTGGCAGCCCCTGGGTGTCAGGCCACCTGTGGGTCTTTGTCCACCTCCTCTAAATGTCACGACCCCTCCGCCGAGAGCTGCGTCTGCCAACAAGGCTTCGTGCTCAGTCAGGTACTCACTCCACACTACTACTACTAACACTAGCGCTGTACTGTCACTGAGTCAGGTACTCACTCCACACTACTACTACTAACACTAGCGCTGTACTGTCACTGAGTCAGGTACTCACTCCACACTACTACTACCAACACTAGCGCTGTACTGTCACTGAGTCAGGTACTCACTCCACACTACTACTACCAACACTAGCGCTGTACTGTCACTGAGTCAGGTACTCACTCCACACTACTACTACCAACACTAGCGCTGTACTGTCACTGAGTCAGGTACTCACTCCACACTACTACTACCAACACTAGCGCTGTACTGTCACTGAGTCAGGTACTCACTCCACACTACTACTACCAACACTAGCGCTGTACTGTCACTGAGTCAGGTACTCACTCCACACTACTACTACCAACACTAGCGCTGTACTGTCACTGAGTCAGGTACTCACTCCACACTACTACTACCAACACTAGCGCTGTACTGTCACTGAGTCAGGTACTCACTCCACACTACTACTAACAACACTAGCGCTGTACTGTCACTGAGTCAGGTACTCACTCAACACTACTACTACTAACACTAGCGCTGTACTGTCGCTACCGTGACCATGTCCCGGCCTATGGATCCCTCACCCCCGTCAGGCAGTAGTTCATGATTCCCTCATTACTCCCCTTTGAACACCCCTCAGTTGTAGGGCTCTGGCAGGATTGTCTTCACCAAGTCTGAGTAGAAATCTCTTGATCCTGATTGGTCAGTGACGTTCCAAGGGTGTGCATTATATAATATAATAGTTAGAATATAATTTCATCGGATAAGGCTGATAAATTTATTTTACAAGAAAAAGAAACATATAACATTTTTGGTTTAAGCGGAATTAACCACTGTGAGCTGTCCCAGGTGTTTTCTGCCCAAGCTGTGAATAAACACTATAGTCTGTCCCTGTTCCCTGCACGTAGTCTGTCGTAACAAAGCCTACTACCAATAAGATTAGATAGCTAGTAATAATAATCTTGAGTCATTCCATCTGCAGAGCTTTTCATAGACATGAAAGGTTGTGGGGAAGTTACATTGGCTGGGGGGAAATGATCCAATAAGCCACATGACCATCGGTTTCTCCTTCCTAGGATCACTGCGTACGACTGGACCAGTGCGGCTGTCAGTTTGAAGGCCGCTACCTCCCGGCCGAGTCACAGGTGATGACAGACGGCTGCAAGCGCGTCTGTGCGTGCAAGCATGGGATGGTCAAGTGCGTGAACTCCAAGTGTCAGAAGGGATCCAGTTGTCAGCTGAGGAAAGCGGCGTGGGGATGTTACAAAGTCCAGAAGCCAGGCGGAGTGTTTGGGTTCATTCACAAAATATTCCACGGCTAGTCTACATGATTGGTTACTATGACAGAAATGTGAGAATGTTGACTACTGATACTTTCCATCTGGTTCATATTACTCTATTTTTTTCATTCCTTCCTGATATACACATGGAATTTTCTTGCATAAATAATAAAACACTGTTGCATTAAAACTAATGAATGGTGTGTAATACATGAAGTCATCTAAATATTGTATTAGCCATTGTGCTTTTCACCTTTGTTTCCCCAAACTAAATTAGTTAGAAAGTCCTGTAGCCCCAGTTGTCTTACCAGACACACATCAGGGAGATGATATCAATTATCCAACACTCTTGTGTTGTTAATAGTAAAAAATGCTGCCCTTTTCCACTCTTAAATGTACAACATAGAGAGTATCAAGTTAGCTATGAAAAAGAATGAACGGACCAAGGTAAAATTCCTCCAGAAAATCTGGTTTTATTTGAAAAACAATGTTGTGATGTCAAGTTCAGCACCCTGAACCACATCTACAATGATACATTTGTTCACCACCGATCTCGACCAAAACAAAAATAACAATTCCGGCCACTTTCCATGAGGCCCGGTTGAGCGAGCCAGGAGCCGTGCTACCTGAGGCCCAGCTTCTTCTTCTCCCTCTGCTTCTTGCGGACCACCTCCATGTTGCGGTCCTTCCACATGCTCTTCCTCAGTTTGATTGGACGGCTGCCCACATATTTCCCTACAAAGAAGACATGTATGCATTTAACTTGTTAAAAGTGAGCATGAGCTATGCAGTTAAAAGCGTTGTATGGTAACATGCATTTGTACAATTGAGGTAAAATATTTGAGGGCGTATCTGTAAATGTAGATGTCGATGATGTATCAAATCATTCCATCCTTCATATTTTAACTTCCTAAACCAAAACAAAAAATGTTAGGCAAAGAAAACCAAGAAACGGAATACTGCTATAGTTTACATAATAGTACATAGTAACCCAGCTGGGTTATTTCTGCTCTTTGATGTTGACTAATTAACGGGCTACAGTTATACTTATCCCAGACCCCTAGATCAGATCAGGAGCGCAAATCAAAGCGCATACTTTGACACGATAAGTCTACGGATAAAGATGTAATCCATCATTCTAGGTAAGGTTGAATATATATAAGATACACTATATATATTCTCTGCATTTAACCCATCCTATGCTTTTGGGTCGGCGGATCCCTTCACAGTGTAGCGGTCTGGAAGCCCCTCTAGTGTGGGGGTCACCAGACAGGGCGCCTGGAGGAAGCCCGCGTGGACATGGGGAGAACGGGGAAACTCCCCGCAGTTAGTTCGTTATGGTTCGACGTTGACGCAGCGCATTGACTACGCAGTCACTTCAACGCAGTCGTGAACCTGTTTTGGTTCTGCGTTGGGTTTACGTTAGCGGACCAATCACAGCCCTTGCTGCTGCGTCGCCTTGACGCAAGTTTAACATTTTGGGAGGCGCACGTCAGGCCCTTGCTGTGGACGCAAGGATGGCCCGCAAGGACGTAATCGGTGTGTAAACCCCCTTGCGTTGCGTCAACGTCCAACCTTAACTCCTTGTTGCTCACGGCCTTGTTGCTGTGAGGCAGCGGTGATTGCCAGACACCTCATACACTCAGGGTTGGGTGAAAGAAAGGACAACTCTGGTGCGTCTCACCGTTCATCTCCCTCATGGCTCTGACGTAGTCGTTGGGGTCTTTGAAGCTCACGAACCCGTAGCCTTTGGTCTTTCCCGTCCGTTTGTCTCGAACCACCTGACCGGGAATATGTGTTAGTCCCAATTTACACGTTTAACCTTAAATCTCATGAATAAGGTGTAAATTAACAAGGAGTTAAGATTTATAAATATATAAATAATATTTATAAATAAGGCGATTCTGACGTCACTACATACAGTGGGGCAAAAAAGTATTTAGTCAGCCACCAATTGTGCAAGTTCTCCTACTTAAAAAGACGAGAGAGGCCTGTAATTTTCATCATAGGTAAACCTCAGCTATGAGAGAAAAAATGAAAAAAGAAAATCCAGAAAATCACATTGTCTGATTTTTTAAGAATTTATTTGCAAATTATGGTGGAAAAAAAGTATTTGGTCACCTACAAACCAGCAAGATTTCTGGCTGTCACAGACCTGTAACTTCTTCTTTAAGAGGCTCCTCTGTCCTCCACTCGTTTTCTGTATTAATGGCACCTGTTTGAACTCCTTATCAGTATAAAAGACACCTGTCCACAACCTCAAACAGTCACACTCCAAACTCCACTATGGCCAAGACCAAAGAGCTGTCAAAGGACACCAGAAACACAATTGTAGACCTGCACCAGGCTGGGAAGTCTGAATCTGCAATAGGTAAGCAGCTTGGTGTAAAGAAATCAACTGTGGGAGCAATTATTAGGAAATGGAATACATACAAGACCACTGATAATCTCCCTCGATCTGGGGCTCCACGCAAGATCTCACCCTGTGGGGTCAAAATGATCACAAGAACGGTGAACAAAAATCCCAGAACCACACGGGGGGACCTAGTGAATGACCTCCAGAGAGCTGGGACCAAAGTAACAAAGGCTACCATCACTAACACACTGCGCCGCCAGGGACTCAAATCCTGCAGTGCCAGACGTGTCCCCCTGCTAAAGCCAGTGCATGTCCAAGCCCGTTTGAAGTTTGCTAGAGAGCATTTGGATGATCCAGAACAGGATTGGGAGAATGTCATATGGTCAGATGAAACCAAAATATAACTTTTTGGTAAAAACTCAACTCGTTGTGTTTGGAGGAGAAAGAATGCTGAGTTGCATCCAAAGAACACCATACCTACAGTGAAGCATGGGGGTGGAAACATCATGCTTTGGGGCTGTTTTTCTGCCAAGGGACCAGGACGTCTGATCCGTGTGACGGAAAGAATGAATGGGGCCATGTATCGTGAGATTTTGAGTGAAAACCTCCTTCCATCAGCAAGGGCACTGAAGATGAAACGTGACTGGGTCTTTCAGCATGACAATGACCCCAAACACACCGCCCGGGCAACGAAGGAGTGGCTTGGTAAGAAGCATTTCAAGGTCCTGGAGTGGCCTAGCCAGTCTCCAGATCTCAACCCCATAGAAAATCTTTGGAGGGAGTTGAAAGTCCGTGTGGCCCAAAAACATCACTGCTCTAGAGGAGATCTGCATGGAGGAATGGGCCAAAATACCAGCAGCAGTGTGTAAAAAACCTTGTAAAGACTTACAGAAAACGTTTGACCTCTGTCATTGCCAACAAAGGGCATGTAACAAAGTATTGAGATGACCTTTTGTTATTGACCAAATACTTATTTTCCACCATAATTTGCAAATAAATTCTTTAAAAATCAGACAATGTGATTTTCTAGATTTTTTTTTTTCATTTTGTCTCTCATAGCTGCGGTATACCTATGATGAAAATTATAGGCCTCTCTCATCTTTTTAAGTGGGAGAACTTGCACAATTGGTGGCTGACTAAATACTTTTTTGCCCCACTGTATATGTTGTCATTCTGTGTTGTCCTTCAAAGCAAACATTTGCCATCCATGCATTGAATATAGCTTTTTATAGCCATGGACACTGAGCCCTACTGAATGACACTACCTTGGCTTTGAGGAAGGAGGGGTATCGACTGAAAGCCCGGGCCAGGATGTCGTCGTTCACCTCGTTACCCAGATCACCACAGAATAAACGGAAGTCGTCTGGGGGGGAGGAGGATGAAAATAATGACATTTTAAATAAACATTAATTATTATCTTTTATTTTTCGTCAAAAGTAAACTACAAAGCAGGGAAATGCAAATCTTGGGACGGCCGAATCGTATGTTGATGAGCAAGAGTTTATAAGAAGAGCTGCCCAAAAAATGTGAGGAGCATGCATTACCAATATCTATTTCTATCAATATAAGGGAATGCTCGTGGTGATTGATCAGCTCCACAAACACATCACCTGTTTCCCACTCCAGCATGCTCTGGTCCTCCCAGGTGGTGCCGGCGGCGGTCCGGATGCACTTCTTCACCTTCTCCACCTTGCCTTTCTTCTTGTCCTCCGTGGCCGACTCGGCGGGCTGGGGAACGAGGGGGGTGTGGCGTGGCACACGTTTCACCATAAGTTGAGAACACTTGCTTCGAACATTCACAAAGTGCGATTACCCCAAAAGTCTATGTTTTTGTCCATTTTATTTTTAGCGGTCATCATATTTGAGCTTATGCTGGTGTTATGGTTTATAAACCCCGACAGTGGTATCCCTGCCTTCAAACGGTTTTCCAAGCAGCTATTCCTCACGCAGACCTACTCAGTAAAATGTCATTTTTCCACTATATTGGCCAAATTCCTTTATTCCCCTCTTCCCTCTGCCTTTATGTTCCGCAAGTTGAAAACTAACGACACTATCCCTCCCTATAAAAGTTCTCATTGTTCATCATGTTGTCGCAACATGTCAAAAGACAACTCCCAACTTTTACACAAGCACTTGTGACTTTTGCATTCAAGAATCAGACAAGCCTACAAGGGGAGAGTTGGTCATGCCGACCAACTCTCAGTTACTCTGCAGTTAATGGTTGGGACTCTACCTCGCTCTGCGATGGCTCGGGGTCAGGCATGCTGGGGCCGATGCTGGCCTTCTCCTCCGCCTCCTTCTTCTCCAGCAGCCCGGCTGCCATCACGGCCGCCTGCTGCTCTGCCACACGGGCCGCAAGTTCCTCCTGCAAAGCAAGCGTTGATTCATCCTAAGGACATGATAGGCCAACTGCACCAGATAACTAGCGTGCATTTAAATGCAACCGCCAAACTAAATAAATACAACGTGGGCCGGTTCTGTCATGAACTAAGAGTTAGACGTTCTCAGGAACGCGAGAAGTGATTGGGTGATCAAATGATCGTTTTATTTGTTAAAAGAAACACTGAAACATTGCTAAAGTAAAAACCATAGCTCAGATGTGCTTAAATAACCACCAATGTTTGAAAGCGTTTGACGTGTAAACAATGTTTCTGTTGGTAAAAGATGTTACCATTCTAGCTTGTCGTTGTGCTCTGATGTCGGGTCTCCTGGGCCCACTGGCTGGGGCCGGGGGCGAGGAGTAGGTGGTAGGAGCTGCCTGGATGATGGACGGCGACGGCTTGAGAGGCGCCGGGCCTACCGGCCTAGGGGGCGGAGCCGGGTTCATGGGGGCTACGTTACGCTGCTTTAAAAAGAGAAAAGAAGCTAAATGTCAGGGCCAAGAGGTTAAACACCAGAATTCAAGACACACACACACACTGGTCAAATCCATGGTATTGCCGGCGTTTGATATCGAGAGAGATGCGCAGTAGGCCCCTGACCTGCTGCACCGGAAGCATGTGGGGGTGTGGGTGTGGCTGCATAGGCTGGGGGGCGGCCTCCAGGGGCCTCTGGAGCTGGAGAGCCGGGGGGAGCATCATGGGAGGTGGTGGGGGGGGCCGGGGAAGAGGCGGAGCCATCATGCCCTGTGGGGGGGGGCCACGCATCAGGGCCATCCGTGGGACACCTGTTAAAGCACACACACACACACACACACACACACACACACACACACAAAGACGCAATTTTAAATGCCCAAATCGATCACAGTCTACATTAAGCTTTAGTGGTACAATTACTCAAAAAATACTCTATACCATTTCTCATGCTGCATGTATGACTTTGAATTCATTACAAAAGCAAAAGGCAGTGATCTTACCGGGTCTCTGAAGGATATGAGGCATGAACGCTGGCCTCATCATTGGAGGTGGAGGCATCCCCGGAGGAACTAGGGAGTGAACAAGACCCATTCAAACAGTCACCGTCAGTGGCAATGCCTTTCAGACAATGGCTCCGGAAAGCATACAATTGCATTTTCCCACAGTGAATACATGCAGTCATCTCATTTAAATCTGTCATTGGCAATTTTAGAAGCAACTTTTGTCCTATTTGTGAAAAAAATCTCTATAAATCCCGACAGCAATCCATAGAACAAACAATAATAATAATAATAATAATAATAAATAATTTAAAAAAAGAAACAGGGCGTGCTTACAGTTACCTGGTCCTACAAACCCCGAGGGAGGAATGTACGTGGCCGCTCTAGCAGCCTCCAACGTCTGCTGGACCTGAAACGGTGAAGAGTGGGACTCATTGAAATGTGGCCATAGAGTGTCTTTATAATTGCTCTAACTGGCATCTACATAGATTTGCTCTTTCAAATATTCAGACAAGGGAAGTCCTTCCTTACGGATTACAGTTGACAATAGGGGAAGTAAAAACATTGAAGTAAACAGTCGCACAGCAGAGGAATAACATCTCATATTGACACCAACCTGTCTGTATGTGTTGGTGCCTATGATAGCTCTGACCACTGGTACGGTCACTGGTACTGCGTCGAGTGGGACTGGACCCCCTGCAGATACTGGACCACCGAGGACCTCCTGCTCAAAACTGTTGCCATAGAGACAATCACAGACCGACAAGGAAAGAGCACAACAGTCAACTCAACCAACCAATACCTTCTACTGCGAGGTATGTTTCGACTTCTACTGGATGTTAATTTGTTTAAACGTATGACTTGATAGACACTTACAGAGCCATTTCTGCCTCCATCTCCTTCAAACGCTCTTCTCCGATATTCAGCGCCATACTGATTCACCAAAACAGGAAATCAAAATTAAAGTCAATGAACATTATGATCTGCTGATTCAAAACGTTGACATATTAGGATTCAGGATTTTGTGTCCAAAAGTTATTTTAACCAACTTATTTCCTTGAGAAATATCCGAGGAAGACATCGACTTCACCAACAGAACTTGGCCTCCAAGTTTAACACTGGTATCTCTTAGGTATTTTAGTAAAGTAAAGAACTATAAATACTTTTGCAGCCTTACCTTGGATATGAAGTACACCCCTGCAAACCTAGCCGTTGAGTGTGCCTTAGCCTCACGGCTGGATCAGCAGTCAGCGAGGTTTAAAGCCGACAAGCACGGTCTACTGTGCAGCGTTATTTCGAGAATTAGGTGTTTAGGTTACGTCCCAATATTTTCCCGCACGAATGATTTCCGAAAAGCAAAGAAATCGTGAAAATACTTAATATAACGCGCAGATCGATAAAACATAGCAACAAATCATGGGTGTATGAATAACAACGACGAACGAACTGTTTCCGGCGAGGGTCGCCTGAATTCGACGTCATTACACTTCTTCTTCTTTTGATTTGATTGGAGGCCGCACCCAGCTTATCGGCGCATTACTGCCACCAAAAGGACTCGCGTGGTAATCATTAGATCGACGACAGGACCCTCAAAAAAACGTTTTAGATACAATATATAAATACTAAAATAACAATATTTGCAATAATAATATTCACATATTTACATATATAATATAAAGTTCGATTATCCAAATCAAACTGTTCTCTTCATTTAAAGTGATATTGTTTCATACTCTTTCCCCACTGACTTTGCTAATAGTAAAAATAATAATACAATAAAAATACATTTTGTGAAAAAGTATTATAACCCAGTAAAGAATATGACCAAGCTTAGAATGACAGGGATCTTGCATTTATCACAGCCATTTTTAAGGTAAGATAAGTCCAGGGAATAGATGCCCTGATTAGTCGGAAATTAGCCTAAAATCTAAATACGGAGGTAGGCGAGCAGACATCCAGAACAGATATTATCCCAGAGCATTTGACTCACTCATATAGCTCACCGATGGCTGGGCATGTCTACCTAATTACACTTGGGACAGCTAAGCTGCATATAGGCATTGGTTAATTTATACATTTGAGTTTAGCAGTTTCTACAAAAGTTATTTTTTAACCTTGATTGTTTGAAGTAAAATAGTGTGGGGGCAGAGCTCGGGACTGTTACCAAACTGCTTCAGTGCACAAGACTCGTTCACCAAATCATTCAACATTCCCGGATTTCCCAAAACGACGATATGCCACCCGATCATACTCCCTGTCAGTCCTGCTATTACAAACGTAGCTGACTGACTTTCACAAAACTGCTTCAGCGATTAAAAAATAGTTAACAATAAAAATAAAATTAACCCTGTCAAGTAGAAATACAATTTATAAATGTACTTATTTTTGAGTCTCCTGACCTTTTTAAAAATTATAAAAATTTAAAAACAGTGATCACGCTCATTGATAAGACCGGCTCATGTGCAAAAGCATTTTTCATCTTTGTGGAATATTCACAACTAAGACCATGTCTTGAGTTATGCGTCCTTCCTCGACATTCAGACTCAAAACACAATTTGGAAAAAGTCAAACTCAAGTGATGTTCCATTCTCCAACATTGTCCCGAAGCCCACCTTTAATGGAAAGCACATAGGACCTACACTTTAAGGGGTGATATTACGTCACCAGTTGTGATTGTGATTAGCCATTACAAGCCATTGGAAAATCTGCATTTTCGTTTCGATTTAGTAACATCACAACTGGGAGTGTCCTCCATATATGATGGATAGATCAGTCTACCAGCCAGCCCAGTGGACCTTAGGCTAGCAACTATTGCTTATCTATTCATCATACAAATTTTTAAATGGCTCGTAATGTCTAATCCCACTCACACATAGTTGCATAATATCACCCCTTCAAAGACTCAAAATAGCAGATGTAATGCAGTCAAAGAGATTTCAATTAATGAAAAGGACAAAGCAGTACTTGGAATTGAACTATTTCTGAATGAATCGTGAATGACTGAGAGCTGCAAAGGGGCTGTTCCCACCAGTGATGTTCTATTTTGCGGAATTTGCTTGAGTCAATTGTTGTGCTCTATTGTGATTGGTTGAGAGTGGACAACTCATGGGTCTTGTAGAAGATATCATGGAAACAATCAAACATTATGATATAAAGTAGATACTCTTAGGAATTAAAGGGATACACCAAGATATCTAAGAATTTACATTTGCATTTCTTACCCAGATTCAGACGAGTTGATACGAAATAGCACTATTTTCAGAGCTCTGGACATTATGCTACATGTGATGCGCCGCTTGCACAATTATATTATCAGCTGCTTTTGGCTGGGAAGGCGGATGGTAACTTGTAGACAAACTACAATCTTTTGTTGCTATTGTTACTCGTTTTGAATAACAAATATTTAGAACAAATAGGAAATCTTTGAAAAGAATTTAAAAGTGTATTCCCTAACATAAACTCTAGGCTATTGTAACCCTCAATACAAGCGGTAAACAAAAAGAAAATGACAACACAGCGACCTTGGCTTCTGGATGCACAATAATGATTTTGGAATTTAACAATTGGGTAAGAAGGGCTAATGCCAATTTAGATACCTCTGTGTATCCCTTAACGTAAAGCATTTACATTTATTGGTTGTAACAATAAAATAACGAAAGACTCTCTTCCCTCATCAACGGTTATATAGTTTTACAGTAATTACAAACTGAAGGATTTTTTCAAATGTTTTATTTAGAGGGAGATCAGAGTTGAACCACACTGCCCATGTCCATATTTGGCAATAAAGCAGTGTGATATGTAAATGTATGAAGAAGGAATTGTGATTGTGACATTATGACCAAACCATAACATAAACCAATATAAATGAAGAAGACCATTAGACGTGCCCCTTGGACCGGCCAAATGGGAATTTCAGTTGGGGCCCAGAATTCCTAGCGGCGCCTCTGGATGCTTCTTATTATCTGTCATCAAGCGAGACGTCTGTCTTCCATTGTTTGTCTTCCGTAAGCACAGAATCCACAGCGTGGAGCACACGCTACAGTGTCTACCGCCATTGGAGTAAATACAATGTCGAATAGTGAATTAAGTTAGGTAGGGAGGATCTGTTCGCAGCGAGACTGGACGATTAAACCACAGAGCCTTTCAAATTCAAGCCCGCCGATTGAAAGAAGACTTGGGAATGGTGGTAAGGTTTTCCTGAATTGAGAATTCCCTTATCCAAAGGGACAAACGCGCCTTTGTTTTTGTGGTCTGTCTGATGTAGGCTACTAGGTGGCTAACGGTCGGTATTCGACGCTGGACATAATAACGCTTCATCTTGCACTTATATTGTTCAATGAGTTCAATTTCTGATGATTGGCCCCGGCGGTCTAGACATAAACCCAGCCTTTAAAAGAATAAAATGTGTGATGCAAGGTATCAACGTATAAGCATAGATTTACAAGTGTATTCACATGTACAACGCTGGGACATTGCTTCTAAGTTACATTCAGTACGTTGCCGTGTCTCAGGTCATATTTTTGGAGTAGTTTAGTGGTGTCTGCGGTGATGTGTCTGGCTGGTCTAACGTGATCCTTACTGCTAACTAGCCAGCTAGGTGTTCATGGACTAGCCGCATTGGTGTTCTTGTTGTTGCCCTTAGTGCACTTCAACTGAGTGATGCCTACAGGGTAATTGTCTCTCTGATTGGAGAGAGGGTTTTATATAAACATGGCAACTAATTAGTAGGAGTCAATTAAGGCGTTCAATCCAGTGCCCATTTCCAAAGCGACGAGCTTAATACAAGTCCCTCCCTAGCTTTTATCACAATCACCTCACAGTCTGGCCATACCCCAGACAATAACGTTGAGTCTGTACATGTATTTTATAACATTCTTTCGGTGGGGTTTTGCCGAATTTGATACAAATTCGATAACATCTATTAGCCCAATTACGGTCTTTAATCGATCGCCGACATAACGCTCACATTTCATGTAGGCTGTATTGTTCAAGCATTGGTCATGCCAATACACAGACCAAGATTAACAAATGTATTTCATGATGTAACATAGTGATGCATGCATATGCTTTATTGAGTAAGCCTATGTATTCAAATGAATGGATCAAATGTAGGCTATATAGCTCTAAGGTTTGCAAATGGTGGCAAATGTTTTTACTGATTGTTGAAACGACAGGTTTGTATTACGAAATAGCTTCGTTTTTTGAGTCTAGCAGGTTTAGCAAATCAAATATGGCCTGCCAAAATAATATGGCTTGCCAAAAACATAATTAGCTGATCAACTGATTAAGTGTAAGCAGTCCATCTTCTTAGGGAAGCGGAGACTGCATTGCTTGTAATGTTGAATTTATAGTTTAATAATCAAATGATCTGTGAGTGCAGTTCTTGGCAAAAAAAACATTGTCTTTGCTGCTCAGAAAGCATTAAGTCACAGGATTTTGACGTAGAATCTGATTGCACCTTGTGGCTCACACCCTTAATTTGCTGCTCATATAGTCTCCTCTTATGCTTTAACCAAAGCTACCCCCGTACTCCTTTTCAAATGATACATTGAGTGTGTCATAGTACAGTCAATCGTGTTTTTAGTTAAAACTCTTACCCTAACCCTAACCCTGTTAAACGGGTGCCCTCTATAAGGTTGTTAGAATGGGTGCAATTCTGGCACCTGTAGAATCCTGCCTTCAGTTGTACAAAAGGCTAAGGGAGCTAAATCCATGTCTGACTGTGCAAAGTTCTTAAATGCTTTCTCATCTCTTAAAGGGGAATAGAGGGTGGTATTTTAAGACTGGGTATAGTTTAATTAGAAGCACTTCATGTCGTTACTTTGTGGTGTAAACTTTGAGACCCCCACCCAACAGCACCAGTACCAGCCGTCAAAGTCTGCGCCTGTCCCTGCCTCTCATTTACAGAGCTTGCAGCCTGCCTGGGAACCTTTAATTTCCCTTGGCTTCTCAAAGAATAGGCTTCAGTCTGAGTATTTGAACCCATTTGGGATCCCACCCAGACTGTGTGTCCTCCACCAGGTCCTCATCTCCTAGTCCTATACTCTGGTCTCTGGGGTCTCTCCCCTCTCATACCTCACTCCTCCTCACACTGCTTGACTTCCGGTCTCAGGGTTATAAACTTGATGTCTAGTCATGCAGGAAAGCAACAATTAACAGTACAATCGTGATTTTTCGTCCAGAAATACCAAAATCACCTTAAATCAATTATTCAGTCTTGAGGTATGATTTAAGTCAGTGTTCACTACAACAATCTCAGGTCAATTCACGTCTATCACGCAAATATGGGAGGAAAAATAACAGTGACTTAGCGTCTGGAAGTTGCACTTGAGAACTAGGTGTTATGATATTGGATCAGATCTGTCGTCCCTGAATAGTTATAATACATTTATTATACAATCTGAAAAACCTTTAGAAGAGGTTATGCCTTAAAGTCTGACGTCACCAATTTGCAAATCGGTATTGGTCTGGAACATGCCTTTTGGTTAAGGGTTAAAACTTCTTTCCTGTTGGCCTTTCAATGTCTTTCAAGCAAAACAAGTGTTCTATTTTGAAAGTACAATTAATAACTGAACATAAATCGATCGTCATTGGTTAATGTTGGGTCATAGCTGATGTGTTGAGGTATGGTGAGTCAAGTCATTGCGTTTCTCTTTCTGTTTTTCTGCGTGGTTGCACATGTGGTTCAGAGAGGAGCCTTAGGGGATGTACGCAGGGACTGTGAGCTGGACGATACTGTCTGGTAAGTCCCGATGACCATTCGTGTTAATGCCTGCACTGCATTATTCTCATTTCTCATTTGTTGGAAATGCATGCAAACGTGTCTTTGCTTACTTGTTTTCTACACACAAATTGTTAAATGTCTAGTACATTGACAATAGTAATTAAATTGAATATATTTATTAACTCAAATTAAATGGGATCTACGCACTGCATGACATTTACTACTACTAAGTGTTGAATGGTTAAATTGGCAGGTGCCATTTAAATGTACGGTATGGGTTTGGCACGATGGTAACGGTTACCTTGTCCACCTGTTTGTCTGGGGGCCTGCCAAAGTTGTAATTTCCCTCTGTCTGGATTCAAGTGTGTGATGTGACTTAGGTTTTTAGTGCCGTGGCAGGGAGGGTCTGACATTATTATGTTTTAACATTATGTTATTTATAAAACCTATGAGCTGTTCACATTGTGGCACTTGCCCAAATATTGTCCAATTTCATTTTCAAACCATCCAGCATCAGCACTCTGTAGTATTTACTCACTGTTTTTGTGTCATATGGCTTTTTTTGGTTGAGGTCTGATCAGAAGCATATTTCCATGCATCAACACCCATTTCAGTCTGTCCCTTTGGAAGGCGTCATGATACTTTGTTTCTGTCACACTGACTATAGGAGAGTCTAATGGAAATCCTAGCAGCTGAAGGAGCTCTTGTTTCATTAGAACATGGAACTGTATCCCAAGTCTTTAAACCTATCCTACTACTTATTTTCTGTGAGAATGGGTGTTCTCTTTCCTAAAAAAAACATATCACATACCTCTAGCAGATCATTGGCTTTTAACCAGGTTAAATGCTGCTGTTGCCTGCCTTTAAATTAGAATAACCTTTATTCTCATTTCTTTAATTACTTTGTCTTTGCCTGTTTTGTTGGTAGACTAAAACTAATCAAAGGAATGGGCATGGGTGTAACTTTTATAGATTCTGTTTCATGCTTTATCATGACCAGCAATACTGTTATGCATTAATGACTTGGCTACTGTAATTCCCATCCACCAAAGTTATTAGCATTCAAAACTCTGCGATCCATCTACCTATCACACCTGTGTTAGAAATCCCCCCCCCCTCCCCCTGTCCATTCAAGACCTCAACTGACCCCAGTTGAACTCTGAAATTTGAAAATTTGGTAATATGGCAACCGCTGTCACCACTGTTCCCAGCCAATTAACAGGCAGGCTGGAGCATGTGTTTTTGATGCTGCAGAGTCATGTGTTGGAATGGAGTGTGCATCAGTAACGGGAGAGGCTTCAGTGTAAAACAAGACGGTTATCCATGAGTAATGCCCCCTCCAACTCCACTCAAATTTTTTGTAGAATTTAGACTACAGTTTCAACGCTCCACTCATGCCAAGCTCACACTACAATGCTATTGACCGTATTCTTGCTTCAAAGACTCCTTTAAGACCATTTCCAGCTCTAGGATAATCTGTGAAAAATCTGGAAAGAATCCTTATTCCATCCGCTGGAACAGTACTCTGAAGAAGACATGATTATTTTATTCCCGAGCCAGTCTGGATCTCATCGGGAGAGCCCAGTGTAAATTCAAAGTTTTAAATGTTGTCTGGACTTATGGCTGACGCACATAGAATCGTTCTACTAGAATCTGGTAGAACGAGTGCATGACAAACCAAACAGAAAAATACGAAACCAACTGTCAGGGACGAATGCAGCTGAACCATTTTAATTGCCCATTTTAAGTGTTAAGACAAATCAGTTATTGGATACACTTAAAAAATGCATATATGACAGGAGAGTAAACTGAAATGATCCTCTGAATCTTGCGATATGATCTGTCTATAACCCTAACCTAAATCGGCTGGCGTGTGCTGTACTGCACAGCGATTCACTTAAAAAAGACATTGGAGAGATGTGTCTCATTAGACAGGATTTTGTTAAGCTTTCAAAGAGCTATAGTGTGAGCTTTGTATTAGAATGGGCATCCCACAGCCCCTCCATTTTTTTTGTTTGTAGAAGTGAGACCACGGTTTCAACACTCCTCTAAGGATGTGCATCCAACACCACTCCATTTTGTTTGTAGAAGTGAGACCGCGGTTTCAACACTCCACTAAGGATGTGCATCCAACTCCACTCCATTTTGTTTGTAGAAGTGAGACCGCGGTTTCAACACTCCTCTAAGGATGTGCATCCCACTGCCCTCTCCTTTTTTGTAGAAGTGAGACTACCGTTTCAACACTGCGTAGAGGAATACCTTGCTCGAGGAGGAATTACAATGTCAATATGGCAACTTTGGTACGTGACTTATTCCTTTTTTAAAGTCATCTGCCCACACTTGTTTGCCTTGTTGCATGACCTAATTTATTTATTTTCTGGCCCTTTTGATGTCTTAATATTAATATATGCTTTAGAGCAAATTCAAGCCCCTAATAAGTGCCGTCAATCTGGAAACAATGGCGTCCTTAACTGAAGTTGTTTGTATAATGGGTGTAATGACATTGATGTTGTAACTAATGTTGTAACTAATCAGGTCATCTCTCAGATTGGTTAATCTAGCCTGCTGATCACATGTGTGCAGATATACCTGTAGTTATAAAAGCTTCATGGCCGTTGCATGATTGCAACACAAACATACACATAACATAAACATTAGGGACGGAGGGAGCAGAAAGGGAGTTATTGTTAATAAACATGATCTAAGCTACAATCAAATTGGCTCTGATGGCAGCAGTTGGTTGTGTATAAAAGGCCTACATGAATTAAAACCACAATGGCATATTCTTAATGCTTAATTAGCATTAAGCATTGCGAAACTCTTGTAGACTAACCTATTGATTTGGCTGTTCTCTCGGAGTGCATGTCAACACAGACCAAAACAAACTGAATCCATATTACTTGCTAAAATGGATGGGTGGTAATGGAGTACAAATAAAGTGAGTTGTAAACACAAACGATGTGTTTATAACTACACTGCTTCATTACGGTACATTGGAAATGGACCTATGCCATTATTCTGAATGGCTTTATCTTTGTCTCAGGCTCAGAGCGGTGACCCATTGGAAAGAACTGGATATCCAGTGGCAGAAGCTTCAGCGGGCGCCACGGCCAACCCTAACCTCAAAATGAACAAAAGGTAATGGTTGTTTATCCAGTCGTTCATTTTGAAACATGCTGTTGAACGCCACCCGTTATGGTAAATGTCTAGACAAAACAAAATATATTTTGAAACATCAAATGTTAATTTTTTGCGATTTGACAGCTTTTTGGGATTTCAATTTGAGTTGATGCATGAGCTATCTATAATATGTACATGATAACATTTTAAAACAATGATCAAAGTTAGCTGTTAATAAATCAAAAGGATGAGGGTACATCACAGCATCATGCCTACTGTTCCTATAGTACCTTGATATCAGTAGCAGTGTATTTGATTTTGTTTTTCTCCAGGGTGTCTGTTGTTAAAGGCCACTTCCCAAAGCTTGCAGACTGTGCTCACTTTCACTATGACAACGTAGACCTTGGCTCCATCGTGGTGAGAGTGATTCTACATTAAACATGACTCCGAGACACGCTGAACATGTGTGTTCATCCAATGTTTGTGTGTGTATTTTTGACACACGATTTGGTCTGCTGTGTTATAGCTCCAGTATCTCAGTGAACAGGACCATGGTGAAGCCAAGTGGGGGGCAGGCCCCTCCTCAAAGGTCTCTTTGGTACAGGTCACCTGCCAGGTGGGATACACACACACACACACACACACACACACACACACACACACACACACACACACACACACACACACACACACACACACACACACACACACACACACACACACACACACAGCTTGATTCCCCCATTTCCTCATCTTAGATTACTTGGCATACCCAATGGTCTAGTTACCAAAAATAAAATGCTAGAGTTTTCTTTACTTGACCCACATGGCCACCTCATTATCCCCAGGCCTTTGGATTTGGGTTCCTCACCTCTCGAGTAGCCAGTGTGTGGTGAGCATAGATAGAATGATTCAGTATGTACAGCCTGGGGAGCATACAGTGGGGCAAAAAAGTATTTAGTCAGCCACCAATTGTGCAAGTTCTCCCACTTAAAAAGATGAGAGAGGGCTGTTATTTTCATCATAGGTATACCTCAGCTATGAGAGACAAAATGAAAAAAAAAAATCTAGAAAATCACATTGTCTGATTTTTAAAGAATTTATTTGCAAATTATGGTGGAAAATAAGTATTTGGTCAATAACAAAGGGTCATCTCAATACTTTGTTACATGCCCTTTGTTGGCAATGACAGAGGTCAAACGTTTTCTGTAAGTCTTTACAAGGTTTTCACACACTGCTGCTGGTATTTTGGCCCATTCCTCCATGCAGATCTCCTCTAGAGCAGTGATGTTTTTGGGCATTCGCTGGGCAACACGGACTTTCAACTCCCTCCAAAGATTTTCTATGGGGTTGAGATCTGGAGACTGGCTAGGCCACTCCAGGACCTTGAAATGCTTCTTACGAAGCCACTCCTTCGTTGCCCGGGCGGTGTGTTTGGGGTCATTGTCATGCTGAAAGACCCAGCCACGTTTCATCTTCAGTGCCCTTGCTGATGGAAGGAGGTTTTCACTCAAAATCTCACGATACATGGCCCCATTCATTCTTTCCGTC
Source organism: Pollachius pollachius (assembly GCF_949987615.1). NCBI lineage: Eukaryota > Metazoa > Chordata > Actinopteri > Gadiformes > Gadidae > Pollachius > Pollachius pollachius. The sequence continues at coordinate 44,438,058 of NC_136934.1, read as the reverse complement.
ACACGGATCAGACGTCCTGGTCCCTTGGCAGAAAAACAGCCCCAAAGCATGATGTTTCCACCCCCATGCTTCACTGTAGGTATGGTGTTCTTTGGATGCAACTCAGCATTCTTTCTCCTCCAAACACGACGAGTTGAGTCTTTACCAAAAAGTTATATTTTGGTTTCATCTGACCATATGACATTCTCCCAATCCTGTTCTGGATCATCCAAATGCTCTCTAGCAAACTTCAAACGGGCCCGGACATGCACTGGCTTTAGCAGGGGGACACGTCTGGCACTGCAGGATTTGAGTCCCTGGCGGCGTAGTGTGTTAGTGATGGTAGCCTTTGTTACTTTGGTCCCAGCTCTCTGGAGGTCATTCACTAGGTCCCCCCGCGTGGTTCTGGGATTTTTGTTCACCGTTCTTGTGATCATTTTGACCCCACAGGGTGAGATCTTGTGTGGAGCCCCAGATCGAGGGAGATTATCAGTGGTCTTGTATGTATTCCATTTCCTAATAATTGCTCCCACAGTTGATTTCTTCATACCAAGCTGCTTACCTATTGCAGATTCAGACTTCCCAGCCTGGTGCAGGTCTACAATTGTGTTTCTGGTGTCCTTTGACAGCTCTTTGGTCTTGGCCATAGTGGAGTTTGGAGTGTGACTGTTTGAGGTTGTGGACAGGTGTCTTTTATACTGATAAGTAGTTCAAACAGGTTCCATTAATACAGGTAACAATTTGAGGACAGAGGAGCCTCTTAAAGAAGAAGTTACAGGTCTGTGACAGCCAGAAATCTTGCTGGTTTGTAGGTGACCAAATACTTATTTTCCACCATAATTTGCAAATAAATTCTTAAAAAATCAGACAATGTGATTTTCTGGATTTTTTTTTTTCATTTTGTCTCTCATAGCTGAGGTTTACCTAAGATGAAAATTACAGGCCTCTCTCGTCTTTTTAAGTCGGAGAACTTGCACAATTGGTGGCTGACTAAATACTTTTTTGCCCCACTGTATATACTGGTAGATAGATACACTATCTATAGCCTGGTGAGTATAGATAGATGGATACACTATCTATAGTCTGGTGAGCATAGATAGATTCACTATCTATACCCTGGCGAGTATAGATAGATAGATAGATAGATAGATAGATAGATAGATAGATAGATAGATAGATAGATAGATAGATAGATAGATAGATAGATAGATAGATAGATAGACTATCTATACTCACCAGGTGATAGATAGTATAGATAGATACACTATCTATCCTGGTGAGTATAGATAGATACACTATCTATATCCTGGTGAGTATAGATAGATACACTATCTATATCCTGGTGAGTATAGATAGATACACTATCTATATCCTGGTGAGTATAGATAGATATCTTATCTATATCCTGGTGAGTATAGATAGATATCTTATCTATAGCCTGATAGATAGATACACTATCTATATCCCGGTGGGTATAGATAGATACACTATCTATATCCTGGTGAGCTGGGCAGCAAACTGGCAGCAATGCGTCACCCTCACGGGCAGATGATGAAATGTGATGAATGCAGTGAATGACTCTGAATCTCTCGCTGCTCCAGGGTAAGTCATGGATGGTCAGAAGGTCCTACGAGGAGTTCTGCACGTTGGACGCCCACCTGCATCAATGTATCTACGACAGGCGCTACTCCAAACTGGCACCGCTGCAACCACTGGGACAGACGGAAGACAAGACGGAGGTACCAAAGCAAAGGCAGTCACCAAAGTGCACATCGTGGTTCACTTTCTTTCCTATTGTTTCCCTTTGTTCATGTTCTTCATGCCCCACCTTACCTTCCACCCCTGCAGATGGTCTGTACTCTGCTGGCAGAATATCTCCGTCGACTGTCGGGCATCATCGACAACAAACTCAACTGTGGACCTGTGCTGTCGTGGATGGAGGTGAGGCGTGCCGAGATATCTAGGGCCTGTCAGGATTAAGGGCTGTCAGGACTAAGGCCTATCGCTGCCTACGACTATCACTACCTACGCCTATCACTTGCACAAACTGAGCCCTGGTTTGGCTAAAGAGAGAGCCTGAATGGTGACAGCTGACAACAATATATTCTGAGGCAAATTAAACTCCCTTCAAGTACACACTGTTTCATCTGGAATTCGAGCACTATTAGATTTAAAGAATTTTGTTTAGGGCTGGTTGTTCAAGGGACGAGGGGGGGTGTGCTATCGCTACGGTTACTACCCACGCCAACATAGATCTTTTTTTTATTACCCTTGTTGTGTATGAGTGTTATAACGAGCGATGTTGTGTATGAAATGCACCACGCACCCCAGCGTCTCGGAGGCTAATCCTCACCCAGACGCAGACATTCAATAATCCGCTGCTCAGACGGAGCTTCACCATCCACGCACACCGTGGTGTCATGTGCCAGGGAAGCCTTACCACCCCCCCCCCGTCGGACATGAGCGACAAAATCAACGGCTTCCCAGAACAAGCTCCACACATCCGCAGATCCACACACACACCGTGGCGTTACACAACAAGTGTCCGAGAAGCTTAACTTTCTCTGGGACTCTGCAGTCAAACCACTGTCCAGGCAGAGTTTTGCACGCAGCTCCTGCCTGTGCGGCTTTGCCGTGATGTCGATGAGTCACCTCTCCGTCACGAGAAAGACTGTTACCTGCCGTCGATTTCAGCGCGGGACGTTCGCACAGTGTTTTGGGGAGTCTGGCACCTAGGAGTTTACTCCTGTTTTCTCTTAATTATAGTCTTATTTCAGTAACAGTGATACAATGTCATAGATTACTATGTTGACGATCATATAAGACGTATAACCAAGTAAAGTAAAGAGATAAAGGGTTTTGGGTTCACAGGTTCTTCAACATAATATTTCCCATTGTTTCTAAAGGAATGTTTTCATGACCAGGCTTAACCGTGCGTACTTCCGCCCATTAGATCGATAACCGAGGGAACCGTTTCCTGCTGAAGGAGGAGGCTTCTCTCAACGTGCCAGCCATCGCTGCTGCCCATGTTGTGAAGCGCTACACTGCGCAGGCCTCGGATGAGATATCTATAGAGGTACATGCTCTATTTGTTTCTGGGACGGAAACGCTGGCCGACTATAGATATGTAGAGCACACAGCGCCCTACATCGGGCTAAATGAGGCCTTCCTCTAATCCTGGCCTTTTTATTACATGGTCACAGGTTATGACCATACTGTGTTAGGAAGAAGTACTTTCCCCTTTTTTCTTCAGTTCCGTGGGAGAATTTCCTCCATCTGGCTGTCTGCTTGGCTCTTGTTGTGGTTTAATTCATTTTTTGTCTTCTTTTTGGGGATATAAAATGTTATTGTGTTTAACAAACCAATCTTCTTGGGTCAAAGGTTGGAGATATCCTGTCTGTGATTGACATGCCTCCCAAAGAAGAAACCAGCTGGTGGCGAGGAAAGCATTGCTTTCAGGTACAATTTCACACAAGTAATAAGAAGATAAAGAAATTATGCACATCCTAAGTTAATCGAACTGCTCCGTAGATACTTTGTGAGTTATACCTGCAAATGCATTGATTAAACACG
>NC_136934.1:44247006-44429506 GCF_949987615.1 Pollachius pollachius | reverse complement strand
GTGGCTCCCCCCCCCCAGCCCCAGGCCAGCTGCACCTGGCCAGGCCCAAGTCCTTCGTGTCGGCGCGGCTCCTGTCTCTAGAGGAGGCCCAGGCACGGACCCAGGCTCCTCTCATGCTGCAGGCCGCCCCACTGCACCCCCTGCAGGAGCAGTACCACACGGTGCTGGAGATCCAGGATAACAGGTGGGGATTAGTATTACCAATGATATTAATAATGTATCATTGATCCGTTGGAAGGGATGAATGGGGAAGTTGTTGACCTCGTTTACCTTTTTGTAGAGGTGAAAAAGATAGAGCTCACCTGGCCAGGTGAGCTCTATCTTTTTCACCTCTACAAAAGGTAACCGAGGTCAACAACTTTCAGAACTAACTAAACACTGTACCTTTTTGTATCGGCTTTCTGAGTGCCAAACTTTTTCTATAGAGGTCACAAACAAATCCTTGATTACGTGTACCCTTTTGTCATTGAAATAAGTTTTGACCTAAATGAGAGAACAGTTGATGTTCCTAATGTTGACTATAATATATGTGTTGTGCTTACTCTCTTCAGGGCTAAGAAGGTTATAAAAGGAAGGAAGACTGCGGCAAGCTGGAAGACTATTTTTGATTTCGGAAAACCGATGAGAATCGGCTCCCTATTCCAGCCAAACATGGCTCACTTTGGTATGTGACCCAGCTCTTCCCTCTGCTCTCCTCCTCTTTGAAACGGGACCCTACCACCGTTTTTAGCGGGTGGATAGCAGGCTGTTTTTGACATTTTCTTCCCTTGTACCTTTCCGTTGTCCCTGTCTGTGTTCCCAAGGTTGCCGTGTCGACAGCGTAACCCTGAGGTCCGCCAAGAGTGAGGACAGCCTGTCCTCACAGCACAGCGGCTCAGGTTGGTGCTCCTAGTAACCTTCAATATGGTCGAGATCTGTGTGAGTGAGTGCCACCACAGGTTCACTCATGGCAACCACAGACTTGGTCAAAGTAGTAAAAGTATATAATTAGACCACACCTGTCTCCTCAGGTGTGGCCTTTTAATGAATCCTCATTCATTAAAAGGCCAGTATTGAGGGTTTTTCTGATGCCCAGGTAATTTAAAGGGGACATATTATACCACCAGGTGAGAGTGTGATTAGCCTTTACAAGCCGTTGTGAAAATCTGCCTCTTCTGACATCACAAGTGGGCATGTCCACCTAGATGTGTGACGGATAGATGAGCAACGTTTGCTACGGTCCACTGGGTAGGCTGGTAGACTGATCTATCCAGCTCACATCTAGGTGGACACGCCCACTTGTGATGTCAGAAGAGGCCGATTTTTGTAACGGCTAATCACACTCACACCTGGTGGTGTAATATGTCCCCTTTAAGGATGACCGGAGAACCCTCTTGAAGGGCATGAACCAGGCACTTGAGGGGGGAAAGCGCAGGTCTCTAATGCGTCTATTTGATCGTGTTACCCCTGCAGGATCCGCTCAGTACCTGCGGTCGCGGCGTCCCCGACCAAGCAGCGACGGGCTGTCCATGGGCGCCAGCGTCAACATGGAGTCCGTCTGGCCACACCCCAACGCACGCCTGTCCTCCTCCCGCTCCTACGACAGCCTGCTGCCCAGAGACCATGGCCATGGAAACCAGGGCGAAACGGTACGACATAACCCTGTTGTGCCCACTGTGCACCACATACCCACTGTACCCACTGTGTACACAAAAGTTGGCTATGGACTCGTAGATTGAGGGCCATTGTCCATGATTGCCTCACCAATACTTGGGTAGAACTTAAATACGACCACATGGAATGAAACATGATCAACAACACTACGAGACAGAAGGGCTGCTCGATCACGGAAAACATCATAATCACATTTACATTTACATTTAGGGCATTTAGCAGACGCTTTTATCCAAAGCGACTTACAATAAGTGCATTTGTTACAATAAGTACATTTGTCATAAGAAGTGAAACAATATATCGCTGTCGGTACAGTAAAGACGTTCATAGAACCAAGTGCAAGTATTACAATCGCTAGGCTAACCCATTCCCCGTGTAAAGCAGCGATAGCAGCTACTGTAGATGCTACACAATTAAGTACCTTGTACAAGTGCCAGGACGTACAACATTCAATGGTGGCTGTGCATTGGTTTCTATGCAGAGTCGAGATGAACTCTGAACAGGTGAGTTTTGAGTTTTTTGCGGAAGCTGGTGAGTGACTCTGCGGTCCTGACATCGGTAGGGAGCTCGTTCCACCACTGAGGTCCCAAAACAGAGAAAAGTTGTGACTTTGCTGTTCGACCTTTGCTTGCTCTTAGCGATGGCGGTACCAGACGTCCGGCTGAGGTAGTTGAGCGGAGGGATCGAGCTGGGGTGTGTGGCTTTACTAATGCTTGGAGGTAGGCAGGGGCAGTTCCATCGACTGCCTTGTATGCCAGTACCATCATCTTGAATCTGATGCAAGCTATTACAGGGAGCCAGTAGAGGTCTCGGAAGAGGGGGGTTACATGTGAGAACTTTGGTAGGTTGAACACGAGGCGCGCTGCCGCATTCTGGATGCGCTGCAAGGGTTTAATCCCAGAGGCAGGGAGTCCAGCCAGGAGCGAGTTGCAGTAGTCGAGGCGGGAGATGACCAGTGACAATCACGATTATTTTGGTCAATATTGAGATCACGATTGTTCAAACGATTATTTTTGAGTGTGAAACCACGATGCATCTGCTCACCCTTTCTTTCCAAAAACAACCTTTGTAACTGAGAACGTTGAAATTTCGGCTTAAAAAAAATACAAAAAATGTTCAAAAATAGAAAATGTTAAAATCGAAAATAATGTACAAATATGTATCCAGCTGTTCTGCAACTTTTACAAAACATATATTGAATAAAATAGACATAAAAATATATAAATATCATTTCAATTATATTACTTTGGAGATTGTTTGACGTAAAGATCAAAATCTTGATAAAAATGTGACTGATGGCACAGCCCTAAGAGAGTTTGTCTGTGTTTCTAGGGGGAAGATGGGGATGATGAGGAAGAGGAGGGAATTTACTCCATGCCTGAAATAACGAGCCAGGGCATCACGTCCCGCTGGATGGCAGAAGACCTGGACGACTTCAGCCCCACCTTCCTGGACGACCGGCCCCTGGGACTGAGCAACACCAGGGGCTCCCCCCCCGCTGGCAGACACGCCGCCTATTACCACGGCCGCCAGCCCCCTCGACCAATCACGGAAGACCCCGACTCTGTGCTCAACCAATCGGAAGCCATCGCCCGGAGGAGCCTGATCCTGGCGGCGACGGCCCCGCCCCAGCAGGCGTTCGTCCAGCACCAGACCTCCAACAGCTGCCCGGTGCAGGTGGACCTGAGCGGCCGGAGACCTGCGGACGCCCACCAGCCCCACGAGAGGATCTCCTTCACCAAGAAGGTGAGTGTGCTGAGGCCTGGCGGACACGGGGTGTCTTGGTGATTGTGCCCTCGTGATTGGTCCAGAAGGCCATCGTTTTACCCATTCGGACTCTTACGGGTGACATATTACACCGCCAGGTGTGCGTGTGATTCGCCGCTACAAGCCGTTTGGAAAATCTGCCTCTAGTGACATCACAAGTGGGCAGGGCCGCCGGACTGCGGGTATAAGTTACAGAGTTGTGGGGGCCCATGGGAATATAAAAATAAATAAATAAATATGTCTTTAGAAATTTCTACCACCCCCACCTGGTCAACAATTGTTCACCCCCCCCTCCCTCAACAACAGTTCTCTCCCCCCCCCCCCCTCTACAATTCGGCGGGGGCCCATCCTTATATACAGGGCCCAGAATTTGGTGCTACGGCCCTGCAAGTGGGCGTGTCCACCTAGAACTGTGCTGGATAGATCAGTCTACCAGCCTACACAGTGGACTGTAGCCAACGTTGCTCATCTATCCGTCATACATCTAGGTGGACACGCCCACCTATGATGTCAGAAGAGGCAGATTTTGAAAAAGGGCTTGTAACGGCTAATCGCACTCACACCTGGTGGTATAATATGGAACCTTTTAAGTCTTAGACACAGAGAGACAAAAATACAGCCTGCACACATAGTGCTCTTTGTGATTCGCTGGTGGAGATCGATTTTTGATGGTGAATTGGATTGTATGGTTGGAGTGCAACGCAGGCGGCTGTGTTGTTTTCCCACCTCACCCCTGTTATTGTCAATGCTGTGATGAGCCGTAACCTCTGGCATGGTGTAGGAACAGCTTGGGTTGAATCTGGCCTCACCTGTCCCTGTGCGGTCTCACTCCATGCTCCCCAGATGGTTCACGCTCTCTCCCCCAAGACCAGCAAGGCTCCCACGCTGGACATCTCTCAGCCTGTCGCCATCAGTGTCCCCGCCAAGGTAGGCTACTGCTTCAATGTGCGCCAGGTGCTCCATAGTCCCGGTAACCACAGTTAATAAAGCGTGTCATTGATGGAACGTGTTATTGCAGCGACCGAATCGAAACACACTAGGGGGTGTGAAGTACGTTTGTAAATGTCATGTCACCCAGGGATCATTTGAGTTTCCCCTCAAGCCCAAAGGGGACCCAGAAATATGTTTTAAGTAGTGTGCACGTGGGAAGCCAAAGGTGAGCGTGCACGTGGTCAGGGTGAGTGCACGCCGGGTGGGGGCGGTGTCTCGAACGACAAGTGTGTGACGTCAACTGGAATTCTAGTAAGCGGTTGTCGTTATTTCAGCAGCCGTCCTCTTTTGTAGCTATAGTGGTATTTATAGATGTACACTCGTCATAATGACGCACTTCATCCATCTCTTATCTGCCAGGTCTTGGAGATGATTGGCGGTCGTGCTGGCGAATCACAGCACTTGGCCACCTCTGATTCGCCGCAGTCACCCCAAATGATCTCCATGTTGCTGAGGTCGTGTGACATTCAGCTGAGTGACACCTGTCAGCAAGAGCTCAACAGTAAGCTCGGGGCCACAGCTCTGGGGATGGCTAAAGGTGAGGAAGGAAGGGATTCATTCATTCCTGGCATTGTGTTTATTGGTCTGCTTAAGGATCCAATGGACAAACTGTTTCATATGTTTCACACACAATGGTTTATCCCTTCATTTTAAAGGTCCCGTATTATACCACCAGGTGTGAGTGTGATTAGCTGTTACAAGAGGCAGATTTTTCAAAACGGCGTCTAACTGCTAATCACACTCACTTGGGGTATAATTTGTCCCATTTAACACTTGAGTTTTTTCTGCCCTAGAAATGTTATGCTTATTTTTCTTTCTCAAGGTAAGTGTAGTGTAAAGCATGTGCTAACCTCCCAGGTCCTAACGGGGCCCCCCCAGCGGTCCAGAAGCCCCCCCTGCCCAAGAACCCGGCCCGCCTGATGGCCCTGGCCCTGGCGGAGAGCGCCAACCGGGCTGAGGAGGCCTCCCTGCCCTACAGACCGCCTCAGACCGGTTACAGACCTCAGCCGCACCTGGGCTACCCTCACAAGGTGGGTGCTCTGCTGCATGAGGCCGGTGATCCAGCCTCTGGGGGTACGCCGTGTTTCTGAACACAAGACCTTTCACGGAAAGCATTTGAACCGTTTACAACATTGCGTAAACGTGTGCTTTGTAAATTGGCAATAAATAAACCAACCTTACCCTAAATCTAACTAAGCCACATGCAAAATAAAACACAAAAATGGGTATTTTGGTATGTGCAAGGTTAAACTTGGTGTTTGGCTATGGAGAAGGGGAAGTGGACCAACGTTACAGGCCTTATGGTCAATAGGAAGAAACAATCGATGTATCAAACAGACATTGACATGTTTTTCCATTGGCATGGCCAATGGAGAAATCACCATTACACTTGGCTGCAGAAACTGACAACCATCAATCTATTATTTAAATGTTGTTGTTCTGCAGGATCCAGAGTCCAATCAGCAGCCAGGCCTGTCCCCTGAGGGGAAACCACCCCCTCCCTATTCCACTGAGCCCAAGCACGTGGTATGTATCTGATCAGTACGGTTAGTGTAATGTACTAAATGGCTACAGATCCAAGAATTGAAGTGGGGTATTTTGGACTGCGGTATTAAAGGGTGTGGTATTTTGCCCCATTGCCTAGATCATAACCACAAACTACTATATTCACAGCAGTAGGAATGGGTGACCGGGGAATACTGTGTCTGAATACTTTCATTTGGTTCCCTACTTGGGACTGATGATAGCCCCCACAATTTGAACGGATTATGAACGTAGAAAAAAAAGGTTTTATATTGTTCCATGTCCTAAATTCTGTTCCATGTCCTAATTAACCCATGTCCTGGTTGATTTCAGGACATGGGAACCCTCTCCTCGACGACCTCCGGCTCCGACCCCGTGACCTCCGACCTCTCCCGGGTCAACTCCTCAGAAGACGACCAGAGCTCCGACCCGTTCTACAGCAGCGTCGACATGGCCTCCCGGGAAAGCCCCGTGCGGAAGGACCGCCGGCAGCCCCCCGCCTACGGGCGCCAGCTCTCCGCCCCTCCGTCGACGGTGAGCAACGCCGGGGCCGGGGCCGGGGCCGGGGCCGGGGCCGGGGCCGGGGCCGGGGCCGGGGCCGGCCTCCCCCAGCAGAGCGACTCAGTGCCCCAGCTGCAGCTCTGCTCCAGCGCCTCGCAGCCCGCCAGCGGACCGCCCTCCCAGCCCCAGCTGCACCACTCCAGCTCCGAGGGCTCCCCCCTGTCCAAGGCCCACCTCCCCCCGTCGGGCCGGCCCAGGGTCCCCCCCAAGCCCTCGGACCTGGTGGCCCCCAAGAGGGAGCCCCCCTTTCCACGGGGTCGCGACCTGCCCCTCCAGGTGGCCCCCGAGGGGCCCCCGAGGGAGCGGCCACACCCCTTCGCCAGGACCAACCTGCGGCGCTCCCTGGACTCGGGCAGGGTGCAGTGTTTGATCGGGCAGCCCGAGTTCCAGAGCCCCTTGGTGCGGGCGTTCTCGGAGCGCCTGGGCGGGGTCCCGGACAAGCTGGCCCGGTACCACGCCGCCCAGACGGCCAACCAGCTAGGAGCCGGCGGCCCGCCTCCCTCCGCACTGGTGGGTGACGGGGAAGACCCTCGTAGACCTCTGGAGCTCAGCCTTCTACAATTCTCAGTTTTGATTGAACCATTATATCTGTCTGCAGTAACTAAAGACCACAGAAGCAACCCGTTTCTTAAACTTAAACTTAAACTTGTGTTTTCTTGTCCCCAGGCGCTGGCTGCCCAGCACCACTTTGCACAAGCCAGCAGCAAGGCGGAGAAACTGCGGGACAAGCAGAACCCGTACTATGAGGTCAGCGGCCCCGAGGGGGGGCAGCCCCTCCCCTTCCGACCGCCCAGTTACTCCAGACACGCCTTCGGCCCCCCCCGACCCGACCTGGAGGGAAGCCTTTTCCCCGCGCCCCGCCTCCAGCCCCACTCCTCCCCCGAGTCCTACCACGGCCCCGCCCCCTCCCACGGCCCCGCCCCCTCCCAAGGCCCCGCCCCCTCCCACGGCCCCGCCCCCTCCCAGCACCACGCCCTCCCAGAGGCGAGCCACTTCCCGCCCTCCCACGGCGACCCGTGCCCGCCTCAGCAAGCGTTTTTCACCAGGCCGCCGGCCGGCAGCGAGGTGCACCCCATCCCGGCCTCCTGCTTCAGCGCCCTCCCCCTCGCCGCCTCCCGCACGTTCTCCTCGCCGCGTAAGGGGCGCCACGCCGCCGCCTCCCTGCACGCCTCCAACCACCCCCACCCGCAGCCCGCGCCGCTGCACCCCTACTTCGAGAACGGCCGCGTGTGTTACCGCGACCAGCCCGAGGACGCGCGCCCGCCCCCGCCGGCCGCCGCCGCCGCCGCCGCCGCGCACCGCGCCAAGAGGCCGGCGGCCCCCGCCCGACGCCACGGCCCCCAGCGGCCCTACAGACCGCCGGCGGAGCCCCGGCAGCCCGTCTACGTCAACTACCCCTTCAGCCTGTCGCCGGCCGCGCTCCCGCCCCCGGCGGCGGCGGCGGCCTCCTCCTCTGTGGCGCTGCCCGTGAGCCGCGGCTGGGCCACCACCGACCTGGACACCCCCCGGGAGCGCTCCCCGCTCACCTCGCCCGGGGAGAGCCACTCCTCCCCCAGCTCCCTGCCGTCCCCCCCGGGGGCCGCGCCCGCCGCTCCCCGAGCCAGGCCAGAGCGGGCGTCCGGCGGGCGGGCCGGGGACGACCCCGACCCGGGGGCGTGCGCGGCGGCCAAGCGCTCCTGGTCCGAGGACGAGGAGCCGGAGGCGGCGGCGTGCCGGGACCCCGAGCCGCTCTCGGGGCAGAACCTCGCCGAGCTGCTCATGGCCAAGATGGCGGAGGAGGACGGCAACGAGGCGGACAGCGACAGCCCGAGCCGCCCCGCCCCTTCCTTCCGCCGTCAGACGCACTTCAGGAGCCACCAGCACCAGGGCTCCGACCCCTTCCCCCCGCCGCCGCCCTACGCCGCCGCCCTGTTCAGCTGCTCCTCCTTCCAGCAGGCGGGGGCCTCGCGCCGCGCCTCCTCGGGGGGGGGCCAGTACCACCGCCAGTCCTACGACATCCACCCCCCCCAGGACCCCTTGTTACGGTTCCAGCGGGCCCCCGATCCGCCGTCCCGTCTCAACCCACGGACGCGCAGCTGCCACAACCCGCTCTACCCGCCCCGGAGCTCCTCCCACGCCTACCCGCCCCCGGCGCTCTACGGCCTCCCCAGCGGCGATCCTATTGGCTACCTGGCCCAGAACATGCACCAGGCCACCGCGGGGCCGCGCCCGCCCCCCCAGGCTCAGGGCTCTCCCCCGGGGGAGTCGGTCCCGGAGGCCTCCGCTCTGAGAGGGGTGGTGGGTCAGAACGGGGTGCCGGGGGCCAAGTGGAGCCAGACACGGTCCTACTGCTAGGGCTGTTGGGTCGACCCCTCCGGGCCCCCCTTGTAGCACTCCTACTGGCTCACGCCCTAAAGGACACAACCGAGCAGTCCAGATCTATCATAGCACAGCCCTGTCCCATCACCTCTCAGGGCAATACAAGTCAGCCCTGGCCTTTGGAAGTAATCAACTTTCCCCCCGAAACAGTCCTGGTGCATTTAAAACTAAGATTGATCCACTTTGCTTTAGTGATCAGACATGACTGCCGCTTCTGAACTGCCATCACATCCAACAGGAATTGTGTCTTAACAAAAGGTACAACATTTTAGTCCCATATTACTAGAAAACATACATTTTTATAATAGTCACATGATTTGGATGTTGTCACAAACCAACTCATTCATGGAGAAAGAAATCGTCAGCTCTCTGGTTAAGAGCTTTGTAAATGTAAACTACATTCTTGTATATACTTTTTCCTTTTTAATTTGCAACGAGGCCTCGATATTTGATTCATGGTCAAATATTAACTCGGTCATTAACTTATTTGTATTTTTTTACTACATATTAATTTATTTAGGTTTTTCCGGGGTCATGCTGCTTCAGGTGATTAAGACACCTGTAACCGTCTCTCATGGCAGTACTAAAACATATGTTAGTAATGATTCTGAGGAACCGTGAGTGTGCGTTCCCCACCGCCATAAATGTAAGCGTTGGCAGTAGCAGTAGCTCCAACCGGTAGCAGCCTTGTTAATACACTCACTCAAACAGAATGAGTCTATCCTTACTTGACTTGTGTAACACTTGTTTTAGCTCACTCTAAGGAGGAAGTAGAAGATAGCGTAATCAACCAAAATGTTGGAAGTAACACTTCTGTGCTACTGCTACCGTTTTGAGCTACTGCTACCAAAGTGCTACTGCTATTGTTTACATTCGTGGCGAGGGCTTTTGCATGCTACAACAGTTATCTTGACAAATGATATCAGTATCAAATGTTTGAGTGAGTCAGGCAGAGGCAGTGGTTTAATCACCCAGCCAGTATGGTCCTTTAGTGCTAACTTCAACATCTGGCACGCTTTTTTTTTTATTTAAATGGATACATGTTGGTCAGACAGGCTGTGTGTGTGTGCAGATGTGGCTTGTGTGACGGCAATCTAATCTAGAGTACTACAGATGTGTGTGTTCTGCCGTCTTGAAGCCAAGACTATAGCATTTATACAAGTGTTACTTAACGGATGAGTTGTGACCTAGAAGTATTACACGGGTTGATTTTGATTGAGCCGTGAAAGAAAAGTCTCTTAATACATTGGTCCAACTCCGACCCCCACTTGGCCCCATAACACGGTCTTGTCCCACAAGTCAAACCACACAGTTGATGCCAGCCAGGCCAACTTAAAGCAAAGCAAATCAAATCAATTGGACTCAGGGTCAAAACAAACACGAACACAAAGTGTTATTTGAAGCACTGGGCGATAACGGTGCAAAGCTGTCCATGCCATCATAGATTAGATGTGATAGAAGAGATTTTTCTTTAGGTGTTAGACTGAAAAAATATATAATTTGCGGTGTGTTTTAATATATACTAATAGGATTCAAACAAACCAATACTTTATTTTTCCTGTGAAGAAGCATCGGTACCCGTTTATTTTTAAATACATTGTTGTAGTCTTAAATTTTTAGATGAGGGCAAACCAAAAGATGTTCTTGTTTTGTAGTTGCTCTTTAGTGAAAGCACACAATTTAGGAGTCCTGACACTCCTAGTAATCTGTCTAAATGGAACCAATGGTAATCCCTCTGTATACATGTCCTACACTATACCTCTATTATTGAGGGTCTTGGCTTAGATTTGTAGCCATAAAGCACTATGCAATTCGCTGTCTGCATGACCACTTTTCTACGGCCCATCCATTGTTTAAGACCAAATTCATTAAAGACCATATTTAATGAAAAGGGTTTTGTTAGGCCTAAAACTTGCATTCCATTTCATGCACAGCACAAACAAATCGTGTTTGCCTTTCTATGAACAGTGCAAGTGTGACCTCACACGAGTTCTGAGCTAGAACGACGATGCTGTTCAAATGCAGTTACAGCTGGTTTTGTCATACATGATGAGCTAGGAAAATGGTTAAAACTCTTAATGTTTGCAATTGCATCGTGCAGACATTCTAGCCTTAGGAAGATGTTTACATGTGTCTTATTCATACTTGGAAGTTTTGACTTCCAAGAGTTTTTATGTCCGATTCCCTTTCTTATACCTAATATGTTTGGTGTCCGAGAGATTCAAAGACATGAGGCACAAAGCAAATGGACCTCAATACACACACACTGCCACTGGTCTTTAACCCTTTGTAAAATTGCAACTACTCAAACATTTGCCTGAGATCCAATTTTGAGACTGGATGGTACACTCCTGTTTACATTCTGTGTGCAGTATGTATGCATGCGTGCATTGTGTCTCAAATAATTTCCCATACCTATGCAGTGATTTAGACATTAGAGTTCAAGTAAACTTTCTGTCAAGTATTAAATGTTTGCATAGGTTTGTGATGTTCTGAGGTCCTACAGCAGTTCCAAAACATGGGGACACTGTAAATGTTCTCTAATTAATAAAAGATATGCTGGCTCAGTAATAAAGTTTGCCTTTCCTTTCATCGATTGTTATGATCACACCAACCACCGTTACCCTGTAAAATATATATATTTTTTATATTATTTCTTTTACCATGAATCATCAAATAATCATTGAGCAGGGGACTCCAGATGAACCTTGGGCCTCATTTATCAACCGTACTTACGCCTAGATTTGTGCGTAAGGAGTGCGTACGAACATTGCCACGCAAGGAAGGGAATTTGCCAAAAATGTACTTATACTTAGGAATGTGTGTGAATATAAGAACAGCTCTGACCATGCGTACGGACCAAATATAGGGGTAGAATAGCGATATTAAAAGGAAAAGGCAAAGCGTTTGAGAGTCGACGTATGCATGAAGCAATCAACATCCACATATGTCCCGTGTTTCCTTTAATTAGAAAACAAATGACCCCTTTGTCTAATTGTAAATAGACGAATTAGTGTCAAACCCGATAAGAGTGCTATGAAAAAAGGTTTTAATGTGGTGCAATGGCTTATCTTGTGTTATTATAAGACCTGGTAAACTGCTCTTCGCCGGTAGCGCGTTTTCAAAGATCGCGCTGATCTTACTGACGTCTCTGTGACTCCCGACCCAACTGAATTAACTGCATCAGTCACTTTTTCCCATGCAGCAAGCTTTCTTTTATTTGTAATGCCTCCTGCACTAAGTTAGCCAAAAAGTAACTTTTGGTTGAATTCAGCCTCGTTAATGAGTGTTTCCATTTTAGTGTTGGAGAAGTTTATTTTCTTCGCTCTCTTTACCATTAGAGTGGTGAGGGGGAAAACACATTCACATGGTTGATAAAGGGATGCGTTGTGACCTCAACCTCATCTTCAAACCATTTATCCGGGGTCAGATTGCGGGAGCAGCTCCAGCAGGGGCCATAGACTTCCCTTGCCTGTGACCATATATGGTTAATTGGAGGCCTTTCTGAATGCAAACGGTCTGAGCGTGAACGCGCATGGTACGAACAGGTGGGATTTATCAAGAGTCATTACTTACTGATGTGCGTACGATTGCCTTATTCACGTTTGATAAGAACTGATTTTTTTGCACTAAAGCACATCCTAAATTTCATTCGTAAGAGAGAATTTAGATCCTTTTCTAAGCACGGTTGATAAATGATGCAACCAATAAATGTCAGATTTAGAGAGAATAAATAGTGTCCGAATTCTATACATCTTCCCTTTTCCCTATAGTGAACATTAAATAGTACACTATTTAGGGTACAAGTGAGACAAACTGAACACAGCCTATATCTCCGAGGCGACAAGCCCTTAACAACCTTCAATGCTTTAAGCCAATTACGTAAGTAGCGAAAAATGTTATTAAAATGACAGCTGAGCCATTGCAGGGCATAGATTGTCCTAGACATTGATCTAAATATTTTTTAACACAGTATTTATCAATGAGCATGGTTTGCATATCTAGTGTTTAATAATATGAAATGTGTTTTGTCATCTTTATTGCCAATATTTCACATACGATTACACTGCAAAGATAAAGAATTTTTTTCCAAACCAAAATACAAAGAAATCTGAATGAACTGAAAATATACAACTCTCCAAATTATTATTCAGGTCAAGGTGTGGGTCCCAGAAGCTGTTCCACGGCAACGCGTCCACTGTTGATGACATCATTAACAGAGACCCCGTCGTAGGAGGAGCCCACGAGAGACAGAGGAAGGTTCTTCTCTGCCATATACCGACGCATACTCTCTGCAGAGACACACAAAAACACACGGTCCACTTAGGCACTCCTTGATATCTTATCAAACCTCAAACTATTTCCTCTTTGTGTGAAGACTAAGTGGGTGTATTGTTAAAACAAACTCACCAACACGTTTCCAGTGCCCAAGGTAATACTGAGGAATGCAGTTCTGGTAAGAAAAGGAAAACTTGACATTAGTACTAGTAGGAAATAAAATATAAAACAAGTTTTTCTTGTTCTTTGGATCTGTTCCATCTTTACGCTCATGTCAAATAAACAATATATATACAGGTATATTTCTAAGTGCACATTGCATAATATTTACAATTCGGTCATTTTCTTGGTATGTCACACTTAACCATAAAGAAAAAACGTAACTATTAAATACTTCTACAAATGCAACCTGACATAAAACCCAGTCATATCACAATTTAACGAGTGACCTTTCTGCATCCACCTTTTAACCTGGTTATTAGTATTGACCATTAATTCTAAAGTACTTTGACAAGATGTTCAGGTGGAACTAGGAAATTGTAGGTGCACACTCCCACCCCACAGTTACCTTCTGCAGGGCCACCTTGCTCCAGCTGGGGGGGAACCCCACCCCCAGGTGCACACGGACCGCCTGGGTCGCCACTGCCAAGAGACTCTCCTCGGACACAGTGTCAGGTGATCCAAACACTTCCTGGAACCAGGCTCCGCCCATCATCACCTGGCATACATAGAACCACGGACACCCAGAGCACAGTTTTAATTTCTGTAGCAAAACATCTGATCGCTTTGTATTTGTCAATTGTTAAATTAAAATCAAATGTGTCTACCGTTAATCTAGTGGTGACTCCTTCGGGGCTGTTATGTTGAGGGAAAGGCACAGAGTCGTAAACCACTCCTAATACGCCTTTATTCTCCGTGGATGGAATCAGGTGACCAAACCCCTGGAATTGGCAGAAGGCTCGGTGTATGTCATTTATACAGACAGACACAGACACACACAGTCACACACACACAGCCACCAGGTTTTTAATGTTGTCCAGTCCAGCTTCAGGTCTTTACCTCCACAGGAAGGATAGAGCCCTGGTACTCCAGGTTCACAACAGCGACAGTGACGTATGAGATCTCCTGGGCCTGTTTGCTGAGCGGCTCCAGAGTTGGAGGCAGGGCTGAGGCCAGGGCTAAGGAGTAGACCCGAATAGAGCGATATATCAAGGACATTGCTCATCAAATGTCTTAAAAGGAGGAGGAAGAAGCTGAAAATGATATACAAGTGTATTCATATTTGGAGTATTCCGAGCATCATTCCGACTGCACTTGACGTTGTTTTGGCAAGCTTAGTAGATCAGGTAGACTCTTTAGACCTCTGAATCTGAGCAGGGAATAGTCTGATAAGTCCCTATGTATGTATGTAATCATTACATTCAATAAATGTCCATGTTTACCGTCCGCTGGCAAGGCAGAGATGACGTGGTCAGCAGATATGGTCCTGTCCTCCATCTGGATCTGAATCACATGACCACCAGACAATCACAACCACAACCACAGCCCTGTTTCCACTCAGCAAGGTGGAAGTTGGTTATGAGGTGTGAACGGGTTGCCTCAGTAAATCTGTTCGGTGGCTTCATTCTCAGTCTCTCACCTCCCAGCCTGAAGAGGAGAGGTGCATCCCTTTAACCGCAGCACCGCTGCAGAGTTGGGCTTTTCCACTTTGTAGCAGCCAATCAGCGAGCCCCTCTGGGAGGCTGCCCATGCCCCTGAGCAGGGACCACTGGGCCCAGGACTCCTCCTGGGACCTCTTGGCCAGAGCACCAGGAAGGACCGCCTGATCCTGGCCTTCAACAACAACAACAACAACAGTCTAGGGTTAGTATTGGAGTATTGGAATACCCAACGTTGTATTGAGAGTTAATTACATACCCATTACCGAGGTCCAAAGTCAGCTTTTAGTTACTACTGGAGAAACGCCCCCCCCCGGGCTATTGCTACAGGCAGGTGACACGTGTTCAAAGGTAAAACACGTGCTCTGTATTTATCATCGGCCAGCGGGGAGACCCACCTGGGCCCAGCAGCATCCCCAGCACGATGGAGCCCCTGTGCTGCTCCGCCCGGTACAGCGGGGGGAAACACGACCGCACACTCAGCCGCCTGCAGTCCCCCGCAAACACGCCGCGACACAGGCTGTCTATGGCTATGTCCGCCAGCTGACCACACACACAAAGACACAGACACACACAGACACACACACACACAGACACAGACACACACACACACACAGACACACACACACAGACACACAGTGTTAAGCAGGTACTTTGTAATTTTGTACTAAACTTCCTCAGTAGGTCACTCGGCTCTTTCGTGTCCTTCTCCTCACCTCCTTTCCTAGCCTCCTAGATACAAACGAGTGGATGGACTCATCGTCCTCCTTGCCCTTCTTCACCAGGATCTCCTTAGCGATGCTGTGGATGATCGGCCGAGAGAAGGGGGAGACTGTCTGGAGAGCTCCCCTGTAAAAGGAAGGGACAGAAGAGGGAGAAAGAGAGAAAAGGAGTGAAAGGGGTAAAAGCCAACAAAACATGTTGCTGAAGCAAGATCACCGTATTTTGCATCTAGGTGTAGTGCGCATGTAAAAGATAAGTAAATGGAATGTGAATTATGTTATCCAACGTGTTAACACATCTGAGAACAATTTAGTCCCCAAAATGATCATTTAAGGGTTAAATGAGGAGCTTGACACTGACAAATGTAAGAGTTGTACCATAATCCTGAGGGCATCTTGTGTAGTTTCTCATTCACATAGAGGTATCTGTTCTTGGAGGCGTTGTGACTGTAGGGGACGGGGAGGATTTCCTTCTCCAGGCCGATGTCCTGCACCTGGACGGGGAAACACACCCAGGTGAACACCTGTCCTCCACCCAGGTGTTCTACAGTGCACCTCAACGCGATAGCCCAAACCCCACATCCTGTGTGCACTGCAGACAGACCTCAGAGTGGTCGTATTCTTGGTGGGTTCAACTTGCAAAACAATGAGCTTGTGGATTTAAGGGGTTCAATTGGGGAGTGTTGAACAAATCAACCCAGCACAACCGGATCATTCAACCCTCAGAATGCGGTAATGATCTGGTATCTTCTTGCCTATTGAAGACAATGGTGCTGGACCTCACCTTTGACGTAGGGATAGACCTTCTTCTATAAAGCCTTGAGAACATGTGGACACCAATAGCACACCAAGACAACCACTACAACTTATTGGCCAAATGTGTTTCTGTCAAACACTGCATGAGGAATACGCATCGATACTTAAAACAGTGTCCCACTGAGACTTCAGCCCCTCCACTGAATAGAATAGTCATATCATTTCCTGAGAGATTTATTTTGTAACGTTGAATGTATAGGCAGACTGGTTTTCATATTTCTTAAGGGTTTCTTTGCAAAGAATGCTTAACGTTTAAAATCAAAGCAAATCCCTGATCAAAAAGTGAGAACTCTGATAATGATAATTATTGGGTTACTGACGCAGCGAGTCGACTGAAGATGAATCACAACTTCGAGTGACCAGCACCCGGTCGCCGTGCCTACCAGGTTGAGTGTGTTCAATCCAACTGCTCCCGCCGGCCGTATGCCTCGGGGCCCATGTTCAAACACGGCCCCGTCCGGCCGCTGGGTGGACCACAGCCAGCCCCCATAACGACCGCTTGACTCCAAGAGAATGACCTTCAGGACCAGAGAGAGAGAGAGAGAGGGTGAGACAGAGGTAGTCTGCAAACAAAGACTCGTGACTTGGTGACACCATTTACATAAAATGCATTATAGTTCTAGAAAAATATTGAGAAAGGGATGAAATTATACCCCTTGCACATCACCATGTTTTGTATATGGTCCGATGTCTGTTGCACTCACTGTACTTGTTAGTAAATAGTTATCTGTAGAGTTAGTGAGCTGTTACTGGTAGATAGTTAATATTAGTAGTGATGGAAGAATAAAAGTGTAAATCAAATTGTATGAAAGTCTTTGAAGGGCAGGAGTTTGTTACCTTGGCAACTTGGGGACTCTTGGAAAGATAGTAGGCTGTTGCCAGGCCACCAATGCCCCCCCCTAATACTGCCACAGTCTTCATCTACTCTCTAGAGAAAAAAACAGGCGAAGATTCACACACACAAGCAATGAATACACAAACTTTTGATTATTTCACGTACAAACCTGTCTTTATTTCATCAAATTTTGTATCCTTGAATAAAAGGAAGATATTACTGTAATTTCTTGACTTAAATTCACTTAGTTAAGATTAAAACGTATTTTTAAAGTTTGCATAAATGTTACAGCAGTTAAGTTAGTAGGCTATAAACAAGTATGATATCAGCAGGGCGACCATGAAACTGGAATACGAAAAGAAACGGAATACAAAAACAGTGTGTTGGGAGTGGCTGTGCACTAATCTGATTGTGTAAATGGGTGGGTCACATTTGTGTGTGTAGAAAGACCATATTGGAATAGAGAAATGCTCATGCATGTCCTCTTCTTATGTTGTTGAAAGCCAGGAATTGTGTATATCCCTCAAAATCAGTGATGTTGAGGTGCTTCATTACAATGCTTTTGAAGCTGCCTCTCCGAAATCATTTATTCTCTTCTGGCCACCTCCCCCCCCAAAACAAGTGTCTAGAAGTCTGATAGGTGGATACAAGCACAAACTATGATGTTGTTACCTACTGCATACACACACACACACACACACACACACAGTACCATATCAATATAGCTCACCTTGGTTAAGAGCATAGCAAACAATTAAAGTAATGTATGTAGTAGTATGTAGTGTGATAACCATTTGATATGATTATGACGTCAATTATGTAGACTTCTCCCACAGTTCATGGGTTCACTTCCCCAGGTCCTGACTTTAGCCACACCATGTCCTTATCCCAAGACCTAACCTGAACTCTTTGGATTATACCTTATCGAAAACATCCTTAGTAATAGAAACTACCCGATACGAGCTTTCAGACCGATAGGAATACTCACACAGGGAGAAACAACATGGATCACGTATCAAAAGGATTCACAAGGATGTTGTCAGTGCTAGTCTGCCTGTCAAGTGAGGAGGAGTTTACACTGACTATACTTCGATGTGTTTTAAAAAATGATTGTAGGCATGTCGATTTTAAACTAGGTAGGTAAAATGAAATGTGTATTTGAGTAAACTACCAACCTGGTCCCCGAAGTTGTGTGAGTGATAGGTTCATCACAAGCGCCAATGTTCAATGAGACTTCAACGATTTGTTGCAGCAAATCCTTACTCACTAGAGGGGGTCGATGTTAAAGAAGAGCCGATGCAGGGATGACTAGAACACAGCCAATGTCATGTTACTAACACCTGCCACTGTACAGTACAGTGATCCACGATCACCAATCCAATCATTAACAATCAGGTTACGCCCATCGATATGTAAGGCAAAAGTTACGCCCCGTTCACGGCTTCTTCTTTAAACCTCATGGCTGTAGCGATGAAAAGGAGCTCACTCCGCCACCTGTTGGGCTGGAATGGGAAGCACATTATGGAAGAACAAGCCGCTCCAGAGGAGCCCCCTCTATCGGCTTCCCCTCCATCCGGTCCACCCACCACAAAAAAAATAAAAATAAACACTAACCCCCATCCAATACCTATAACAGCCTTGCTACTTTATTCTAGCAGCATAGATATGACTATAAAAAAGTGATTATACAAATGTGAGATTGTCATTCCTGAGCTCAAAATACACACGCTGCTGAGCTCACAGTGAGATGTGTGTGTGGGTCCTGGCCTCTGCATGGCCCTGTAATTAAAGAGGCCAAATACCACACAGCAAATCATTGCAGCCACACCGCACAGAGAACACACAAAAGTCAAATCCCACAGGTTAAGGGTTGCATAGTAATGGCACTTCAAAAATATGTTAATCAATGACCATAAACAAATTTTGAGGTGAAGGTATTCTTGACTTATGTTGACTTAAAGTTCACATTCATGCACTCGAATATTTAGAGCAATCATGTAGAATTTTTTTTTTAATTATTATTCAAGCCTAAGATGGGAATCCTAAACATGTAATAAAACAGATATGTGTTGTTTAGAAATAGCGGGTTGTCATCATAGTTCTGGATACATGATCACTGTTCGAAAATATAAGTAGGGAAATATAAGAAGCAAATATAAGTTTGGCAAAACATTTTTAAAAATTTAAATATAGGTATTTTACTAAATACCAAAAACAAGACAATGGAGATACACTCCGGAACAGAAGGGGGCGACATGCACGTAACAAAGAAAATCAAAGGGGAAGCTGGCGCTTCTCTTGGTGCATTGTGGGAACACTTTGGCCACATGTACATCTTGCGCATGCTCTTGTGGACAGTACCTCGTTGCAAGGAGAGAACTAACATAGACGCACGCCTGATCTCTAGACCAGGTTCCTGAGCAAATCAACATGAGTCCAGGTAAATAGCCTTCTTCAGCATTTTAATTTACTGCCTTATTCTTTTGGATTGCACCATTAAGATACATTTTCGAAACCGTGTTCAAACATACAACTGTTAAACTTATTAATCAATTTTTTCTCATCTGAAGGCCGGACATGCAGCGATATTTTCATTTTAATGCGAGGGAGTTGGAACTGATACTCTTATAACGTTAAAATGGTTCAACGAGTTTGTTAGAGTGCATTTTATTCCTGTTGCAAACAATTATACTTTTGACAAATGTTGACGTCGATATCTCAAAGTAGCCCTCGTGGGCCGGAGACACGTGTTTAGCTACACATGCTAGGCGAATGTTTTTTTTTTCTTTTCGTCTGGTGGGCCACTAGTCAAGACACGTTGTCGATTGTCGTATTGGTTAATTCATGAATCTTTAATAATCAGGCCACCGAGATACTGCTGCGATTGACCGGGGTAACTAATGTTACCCGGCCAAACTACGCAGATTGGTTTAAACCAAAGCGTGTTTGGGGCGGCATATCGGAGGTCTGGTTCATAGTAAACGGTTGTTTTTAAAGGTTGTGAATCCCATATTTGTACAAAAATGACAAACTCCATACTTTTGGGATGCAATCGTTATTTACCATGTCATGTTTCTGGGCGGAAAATCGTATTATCTTTTAAGCAAGCGATTGTGTCTAAATATATTCGACAGCAATTGTATATTACGGTGCAGATGATGGAGTGTTTTACTTCATGCTATCCACAGGATTCAGCCCTCGTGGGGAGAGGGGAGGCCGAGGAGGTTTCCGTGGAAGCTCCGGCGATCGAGGTGGAAGAGGGGGCTTCGGTGGTGGAAGGGGGAGCTTCGGTGATCGGGGTGGAAGAGGAGGCTTTGGCGACCGTGGACGTGGTGGCTTTAGAGGAGGAAGAGGTAAACAAGTTGTTTATGACGTTAAAAGTCCAACAGTTGCCCTATTGAGTATTCGTTTGTGTCTTGCTTTCCAACACTGAATAGAAAGTCATATTGGCGAAGGACATGGCGTGTTTTGCTTACGGATATATTTTTGGTCTTTTCTCATAGGTGGAAGTTTCAGGTCGCCAGAAGGAGGTGGATTCAGAGGGAGGGGTGGCGGCAGAGGTGGTCCGAGAGGCAGAGGTGGTGCAAGAGGAGGATTTGGAGCAGGAAGGAAGGTTATTGTGGAACCCCACAGGCATGAAGGTGAGCACATGGCTTTTTGTAACAAGATCAGACTCCACGGAAAATCCTTTGCTTTTGACAAAAGTTTTGCATGTTGAATGACTTGAGGGGTGAAATATGACTAGTACATTAACACATTTTGTCCTTTGTTCCCATCAGGAGTGTTTATCTGCAGAGGGAAAGAAGATGCCCTGGTGACCAAAAACATGGCGGTCGGAGAATCGGTTTACGGCGAAAAGAGGATGAGTGTTGAGGTAAATCCTTTGCTGAGAGAAAGTATATTTTCACTGGTCCAAGATACCCTCTCCCCCCAGCTGCTGTGCTGGAGTGGGCCTGAAAGTGTTTTGGTAGATGACTGTCTCTTCTCCACTGTGACTGGGCCCCACAATCCCTACTTGCAACTAGTATGCAGACGACAAGCTTACATATGTATACGTTTTATGAAGGGTGCAAGTATATTGTCACTAGTGTTTCATTTGTTTTGTGATTTGTTGGATAAAAACACCCTCTCGTCATGTTGTCCTTTAAAAAAGTTTTTTAACTCAAATTGTGTTCCATCTCAGGAAGGGGAGACGAAGATTGAGTACCGTGCATGGAATCCATTCCGCTCCAAGCTGGCAGCAGCCATACTGGGAGGTGTGGACCAGATTCATATCAAACCAGGGTCTAAGGTCATGTACCTCGGAGCAGCCTCAGGGACTACGGTGTCCCATGTTTCCGATATTGTTGGACCGGTAAGTTCTTAATTTATTACATCTTTAAAGATGATGGCCCAGAATAATCCATTTACATTCCCATGTAACGTTTTCTCCTAGATAACCCAGAATTTTACTGTTGTTTCTGTAGCAGTGTAACGTTCTCAGATTAAAAAGATCTAACTTAATGTGTGTTGCCAGAGCATTAGTAAGCGAGACGTGTCTTTTTGTTAACAGGAAGGGCTGGTTTATGCTGTGGAGTTCTCCCATCGATCAGGCCGTGATCTTTTAAACGTGGCAAAGAAAAGAACCAACATTATTCCAATTATTGAGGATGCCCGTCACCCACACAAGTACCGCATGCTGGTTGGTAAGTAACAACCAGACTACCTGCTTAAAAGATGACCAAGCATCCCATTTCCAGGTCAAATATTGACGGCTAATGATGAGTAATACCAACAGAATAATAATCGAACCCCATTTATTTTAATGACAAATTTGATTGTATTATAAATGTGTTCTAAAATGGCCTAGGGTGTATCCGTAAAATGTTTTTTTTCTTGTTTTCTTAGGTATGGTTGATGTCATTTTTGCTGATGTTGCCCAGCCTGACCAAACCAGGATTGTCGCACTGAACGCTCACAACTTCCTGAAGAATGGGGGGCACTTTGTCATCTCCATCAAGGTATGACGAGACATGACTTAGGTGTTTTTGTTTTGTGGCGCTGAAATTTTTCGGCAGCGCCTTGCTTCATCAGTATCTTAAAGGCCTTCCACCAATAGTTTTTGGGGGGTGGATTTCAACGTGCTATTTGTCACAACACAGTAACAGAGTATTCAAATCTGCAGGAGTAGTTCCAAGGCGACGACACTGTTTTCAATGGTGTATTGTACAGTGAAATATACCATGCACTTTTTCTCCTTCAGGCAAACTGCATTGACTCGACAGCAGCCCCGGAAGCAGTGTTTGCATCCGAAGTAAAAAAGATGGGTGCTGAGAACATGAAGCCACAAGAACAGCTCACGCTGGAACCCTACGAGAGAGACCATGCTGTAGTTGTAGGCATTTACAGGTAAGAAAGCTGAGACCAAATCTAATGTCATTCACACCTCATGGTACTGATACATGCAAATAGTGACCTCATTTCAAATTAAGTAAACAGCTTCTGTTTGCTTTTATCAGCTATTATTAACTGACAATTTGCATGAAATGCTTTTTATTCTTTTACAGAGCTTATTTATAAAATTACTGAGAACTAGATTTTTTTTATACTAAATATTGCATCTAAAACTTATTTTGGAACATATTGAAGTGACTTTCTTACCATTTTACAATGTACATAATTGTACTTCATGTACGTCATGACATGATTTGTAATGAAAAACTTTAGGCAATTGTCTATTTTGTAAAGTAGTTACTACTTACAACTATCTGTAACCGTTTCCAGTATGAACCGGTCCTCATGCTGTATTTCTCTGCCCCACAGACCACCTCCCAAAGCAAAGAAATGAGCCTTGGAGAGCATTGCCAAATGCTAAACAGACTTTGAAACCTCCATCCGTTTCCCCAGGCATCATAATGCCAGAAACCTCTTCAGTTCTTCTTCACCCTTATCTTGTCCATGCAATGTAGCATGTTAGAAAAGCAGCTAATCCAATGTTTTCAAGCAACCTGACATCAATTTGTGGAGAATATTTTTCCTTTTGCTCACGATTGCATTGATTAAACAAGCTGGGGGACAACGTGGATTTCAGGACAGGATACAGTCGTAGGCTTACTTTGGCTTTTTCTTTTGGTTGCATTTTTCTCTTGTGATTTAATTGTATTGTTTGATACTGTGCCACACATTTATCGTTATTGTCAAGGAATTCTTAATTCTAGAGGTCCATGACTTTGTAAAGTTGCAGAAATGTTGCTCATTCTGTTTCTGGCATCTAGATTATAGCCTGTAGAAACTTTTTGAATGTCTTTGAAAATAAAACCATTTCTGTAATTTCTTAAACTGTTAAAGAATTTTGGTTGAAACAAGAAGTCAAGGAAGCGAAATGTAAAATGAGATGCAGGCTCTTGTTTTAATTTTTTAATAAAATTCTTATAATACCACTACGTATTTAAATTCTTGACTAAGCTTTATAAAGCATCTAAAGTTGGTGTGTATTTGCTTTTTTTTTGGCATTAGTTGGTACTTGGTACCAAAATACCGCATTTAAATTTGACTGCAGACAAATGGATCTGAGGTTCTCGGTGGCAGAGTCCGGCCTAAATTAAACTCTTCAGCAGATGCCACCTGTTGAGTAGAATTTGTTGCATCACAAATATGCTGCTTCGAGGCTCTGAATGCCTTATCTGGTCATTCAAGTGATGAGTGTATCAGTATTGTCTCACAAGGCTGTACCCATAATGCTACACAGGTGTACTCCAGTGTTTCCCCAAGTGGGAGCCTTTCTTAAACTTGGATCGGAAGGCCAAGCTCCGTTTAGAGGGAGGTTCTGATGCCTGACATGTTTTGGAGCTGCCTTGGAGGGGTTGATTACTGAACAGCTGCCCCCTGGGTGGGGTGTACTGATGTGGCGGATGGGATCCCATTTAAAAGTAAATCTGCGAGCCCATAATGGTGGCGGGAGTGAGTTCATAGTCCTGCAGCATTACTTTGGGATAGGGTTTGATTGGCAAGTTATCAGATCCAATGTAGTCAGATTCTACTTCAAAAGTAGTTATGTATAAAGGGTAAACAAGAGCTTATTAAATTGTGACCCGTCTGGATATTACCAAACTCATGCCATTAAAGCCTTGATCACATTTCCAAAGTAATAAGTAAAAACCTCCCAAGAATCAATAGTTTAAATAGGATGAGAATTGGTGTTCTCACTTGTTTTCACAATATTTTTGCAAAATAATATGAATTATGAGTTACAGGTAAGGATATCTGGTCATGGTCCAGCTCTGTCATTTTTATGGTTAAGGAGGTCTGAACATGGTCCAGATCGGTTAAGGAGTTCTGTAAAAGGTCCAGATCTGTCACGTCGATGGTTAAGGAGATCTGTACATGGTCCAGATCGGTTAAGGAGATCTGTACATAGTCCAGATCGGTTAAGGAGATCTGTTCATAGTCCAGATCGGTTAAGGGGATCTGTACATGGTCCAGATCTGTCATACGGTTAAAGAACTCCATGCCAGAATGCTTTACTGTTGCAATCCAAAAGGGTTTCAATGTGAGGTGGGCAGTGGCGGCCGTATTCAGGCCTACTTGCTGTGTTAATATAACATTGTCCCATAAGCAAGTAAATTGCAAGGTCCTCTTTCAAAGGTCATACTTTTCTCTTAAATATGTAGGGACTTTATTACAGGCAGATGTTAAACATTCCCTGCACTTTGTGTGGATTCCTTTAGTTTTGCTGTTTGTTTCAAAGTGTTAATTGTGGGTACACAAATTGTCTGCCAGAAATAGTTTTAACCCATCACCACTGGCACTGATACTTGCGAAAATGTCCTGTGAGAATCAATGCACACACGCACGCGCGCACACGCAAACACTGCCTCTCCCTCTCTGATCAGATTAAACCCAATACAGACTACGTGTCCAATGTATATATTGCATCAGTGATCGTCTTTGCTTACATTGCTGTAGATTTCTCTAATCCGTACCCTCAAAGGAAACGTGCGGCAGTCTGATGTCCATTGGCTGGTAGATCACGGATTATAGTTGGATCGTTTTGAATGCAATGAGACTAGGTGGCAAAATACCACAAAATGCCAATTCACTCTTTCATCATAAACAAATAAACAAAGAGAAGATTTGCACTTAAAGCTGTGTTTGCCCAGAATAGCATATCGCCGAGCATGTATCTCTTTTTCACCATAACCCTTTGCATTCCCCGCCAGCACACCTGTATAATTAAACCAGAGTACCAATCTACGTGAATTCACGCATGGAAAGAAGATGCTAACGATTTGAGAAACACCCATTGGTGAACGTCGAGCTGCACCATCTCTCGTTTCATGGAATATGAAGGAACATGGATAAACGCGACCTAACGCTAGTTTGGATGGTACAATACGCATATGTGCGCACATGAACTCAGACGGGCATTCATTGAAGAAACATTTGTTTCTATTTAATACATTGTTGCTTAATTGAAAGCCATGTTGACATATACCCAGCTGAACGCTTCCGTCACAGCCTGACATCGATTTGTTTGGGCGGCCATTTTGTGGGGAAATCATTAAGGGAGCGCGCGGGCCCGTACTTGTGACGGGAGCGCGCATATCGTGCAGCCCCTCTCCTGTTCTATGTGGCGGAGATTAACTGAACTGGGGGTGCTGTAACCAAGAGACGTTGATATCTTTGACCGTGCCTCGGTAATTCTGTTAAGACTTGGATGGTGCGTTTATTGTCCAGCGGCCTCTCTACTCGCCGTTGGCCGCCCATCAGGCTGCAGTGGGCGGACGTCTCCGCCAAATGCGAATGCCAGCGTTTTAGTCAGCTAGCGTGCTAGCTTGCAGCTAGCTACGGTTAGCTTCTCGCCCTTTAAATTCATACGAACTGCTGGTGAGCTTGTCAACGTTGCTGGCGTCCGTCATAGATGTCACCTACTATTTTTCTACACTCAAGATAAACACTTGTCCAAGAAAGTACCGAATACAAGAAACAGAAGAGTTCATTGCTGGATGTTCATGATTATGGTAGCGGGCTGTCATCCCGCCCTACACCGCGGCTAGGCTGCACTGCGCCGGGGACCAGCCCCCTTCCACCGCCCGCTGTATAAGCCGCTACTGTATGAGTAAAAACATTTTGGACGTCCCGGACCCATGTGATTTGAAACCTATCTCTACTGTAACGACTCTGCAATTCTGTTGGAATTTCTGCTTCAGAGGAGGGACGACAAACCCTCGGAAGGGGTTAGGTTCGTGAGGAAGGAGGGAGTGAGAGAGGGGTTCCGAACATGGCCGCTTCAGGGAACTTGGTTCGACACACCGCCTGAGGTAAAGCAAATTAGCCGGGTTGGCATGCTCTTATTGCTATCCTTCTGTTGCCCATGTGTCATTTGTGTTAATATGTGTGAAGCAATTCATGTTACATGGTCCAAATGTTCGCTAGCTTCACTGTCCATTTTCCTCGTTGTCAGTGTTAAAAGTCCCGATGGCCCAAAATCTTAGGCCAGTACTGATCGGTCAGCCATACTTCATATATTGGGGCCGGAGGATGTAGATTCTCCCTCCCCCCCCCCGTTAAATGAATTGATATATGGAGGTGTGCATATATGAAAGCTTGGTGTTGGTCGTATTATTAGCCCCTCTAATGATGAGGATGGTGGTTGTTGAGGCATTATGACAAAATAAAAAAATGTCCCTTCAGCAGCCTTCGGTTTTTTAACAGTCGATTCTTCCTACCTGATGTTCTGATACAGTGCAGCATCTGAGTGAACCGTTTGTTGGATCTGGCCATCTAGCAAGCCAACGAACTATTGTGGTCACAAGGCATGATTGAAGCGATCAATGTGAGTATCTAGGCAGGTTTCACAACCAGCATCGCGACATGCCCTGAACACGACCCTCAAACAGAATAAAAAATGGTATCGGTGGACTAATGCACAGGCCGATGGATAAATAGATAGACGGACAATGCATACATTGTTGAATTAAAATCGATCGTATGCCAACTTGGTCAATAACACGTTTCAGTCAGTTGCTTAGCAGCCGTACCCAATCAATGCCTTCCTTCCCGTGAAGTTGCAGTATTTTGACCGCCAGTTATGCCAGTTGAGCTACCGCATAAACCCCAGCCCTCCCAAGACTTGGGGAACAGGGACACTGCTACCAGGGGATTGGGTGGTGGCAACTCAAGGATGATACTGCTGTTTCACAGCTGGAGGCAATGTGACTTTTCACCCATCTTCATTTTTTCGGTTGCATCTCATCTACCATGAGCATGCATATTATAACTGTAATAATATAAAAAATAGGCTGCAGTTCTATTGTAACTGCCGTATTGGACCATCAGTATGGTTATCTTTTATCATGTGTAATCCAATCAGACCGTGTCGTTGGATTTCATTCATTCAGATTATGGGCTGGAGAATATCTTCTTGGTCAATCATTAGGATGCATAAGAATGGACCACTGCATTCGATTTTGAGTATGCTTTTCAGTTAGATGGAACACTAGCAATAGTGGTGTGTGTGTGTGTGTGTGTGTGTGTGTGTGTGTGTGTGTGTGTGTGTGTGTGTGTGTGTGTGTGTGTGTGTGTGTGTGTTCTATTCTGCAAAAGCCACAATCACTTGTAACTGCATTTGTGCTGCACAAGTTTTGGTGCATGCATTAAAATTTGTTCCCAGGAACTGGCAAAGCATCTAGGGGAGGAGTTTGAAAGGACTGCTTCCACTTCCGCTATATGCCTTCATTACACTTCTGTATTCACAAAGGCCGACACTTAATAGTAGCGGTAGCGATTTTCTAATTATCTCAAAAATTGTAGCGACTACAACCGACACATTTCTACATTCTCAAATGTTCCTAAATATTTAAACAGAAAACTGACCCTTTTTTTGTCTATTCATTCCCACTTCACATTTGAGAAAGTAAATAAGCAATACATGAATTCATCCATTCGCCGAAATGAAGCCATGGATTTGCTATTTACTGTTCCAAGGGGCACACTGTCCATAGCCACCACTTCTCAGTAGTCTGACGACTCAAAACTCATTTTTCATCTGATTCAATAATTGATCGTTCTTGGTCTCTGGCAAGTGAATGTCCGACAAGATGAATTCTTAACTTGTGTTGAATCGGGGATCAACCAAAAACAACTAGCATTCTGTTATGGCCCTGCTATTGGACCACTCAGCCACATATTCTCCAGGTGATGTCTGTCATAGCAGGGGATGGTGGTCATCTTGATTTTGGCCGCTGATCCATAATCAAGTTGATTTCTCTCTGCAAACTGCTTGACTTTTGAATATAAGGAAACCAAGTAATTGAACAGATCTACTAACCCTAATTTTCCAATGATTCCTATAGCTGCTTTGAACTGTCCATCCGCCTGTGAAGCACTTGGGGCTTTTTTCTCTGCACTCCAATTTTGATTGTATGCTTTGGTTGTTATCAGCCTCACTAGTAGTAGTCTGTTTAAGATGAAACATCTACTAAATGTCTACCTACATATGCATAGGTCGAACCTACATTCTTTGATTTGAGCAAAACAATTAGGACTGTTTCTGTTTGCAGGTGCATATTGTAATGCAGACACTTTAGAAGTTCAAGAAGGCTACCGTTGACCACCCGGATGCGACGGCGCAACCATTGTGATAAAGGCCTATTGTTCAGCTGAAGAGCATCCGACTAAAAACTCAGTACTCACCACCCAAGGAATTTAGTGGCAATGTGTTTGAAAAGGTTGGTGTTGTAGGGCTTCATGAATCATCATTTTGAAAAAATAAATATTTTGATTACAAACCAGGACTAAACAATGAAATTTCTTTTAATCTCACTTCTCCCATTTTCTTTCCCTTTTGAGATTGATCATGTTTTTGCACTCTGGGCCTGAATAACTTGACACAAACGAAAGGGCAGACTATAGTTAGCATGGATGGCTATAGTTTGATAGGCTTCTAACACACTGTTGTTAAGGATTTCCTAAATAGCAGTAGCTTCTGTCAAACTATTGAGAAAGTAGATGTTATTAGAAATTAGCGATTGTACTTTATTGATATCAGCACCATGCCTTCATATAAAAACATGGAGCATAATTATATCATATTGACTTTGATTTAAATTGTATGTTGTATTGATAGACGTTTAGAAAATGGATATCCTTGAGTAACATCCATATCTTTTCCAAGACTGAAATCAACTCCCATAGTATGCTGCACTTCGGCCTGTGTGCTGCCCTCATTTAGCTAAAATGGGCACTGCAGACTTCATTCAAGATGCTTGAATTGTTAAACCAAACTAGGAGACAAATGTCACCTTTGCTGCATATCATTGGAAGATAGGAACATTTTTAAATCTACATTTTGACTATATTTGGTGTTACAATACAAATGTTACAATACTTACCTATAGGCCAACCAGATTACATATTTTTTATTACCCTTCATTTGTGTATGAACTTCCACGTAAATGAGGTCACTCCCCTATTGTAATACTTTTCGACCTTTAATGTACTTAAAATATTTTAAATGATACGATTCAAGATGTCCAAGTGACAAAGCACAGCGGATGATAATGGAGTTATCTAAGCAACCTTAATCTCAAATAGTCCAGGAATAAATCAGATCACTTTATCGACCTACAGTTTTTAAACCAGTTGGTAATTTGACTGATTGCCTTAATCCAATTTAAACACTTTTTGTGCATGTTAAATGATGACTGTTAATTCTGAATATGAATAAATGATTATACATATTGAACTTTTGCATCGTACTAGTCTACATAGATAAAGTGGTATAAGCAACCGAAATGAACCTGACTTTAATTGTTATTAGCCTGAAAGTGGACACTTAGGAAATATGACACTTGACTCATTTGGATAAAACTAAGTTTCTACATCTCCACAGTGCCCGCTAATGTCCTCGACCAAGCGCATCAAGAAAATGATGAAAGATTATATTTTACACTAGACGTGCCGTAGTAGAAGATCCACCATCTATAGAACATTACTCATCCATGTTTTGGTTATGTACTTCATATACATCTTACATCTGTCCATTGAATTTTTTTGCAAACTGCTATAGTGATGGCACATAACTTGTGAAGCACATTCCAGCTATTGCTACTTAAGGTTAAATGCACTTGGACTACAACTATATTCCCTGCGACATGCTTTGTTGAAAAGGTGAATATAATGACAGGAAATAAGTGAACAAAGTGAAAAGGTAGTTTCATGGTGTCTTTAAATCACTCCAGAATCTCTCATGCCCCTTTCCCTGTGAAAAGTCTGATCTATCAGGCTTGGGTAACACAATGAGACCCCGTTAGCTTCACGGTAGGACTTTAATAATTCAGGCTTAAATCAATGCACCAGACGATATTATACTGATGGATCTTTTCAAACGGCTTGTGTTTCAAACATGCGTCTCTTGGACGATAAAGCCTGATGCAACACATCTTTTCTTTTTTCATTATTAAGCTATATTAGATTTGGGTTGGTCATGTGTTTCTCTCTTACTCCTCCCTAAACTATGTCTCTTCCCATTTCAAGCAAAACAATGATTTTGTCTTTATTGTTTAATTGAAGTATGGGTGCTGCTTAATACTGTAAGCTTTTTAATTGGTGATAAAAAGAAATCCTCAAAGTTTTTTGTTGAATCATTAATTCATAGGCATGGCTCCAGAAAAACAGTTTGTATTGGTGGCACTGGTGGTTTAGCCTTTTTTTTTTTTTCAAGGCATACCAGTTCATATTTTGGGTGCACTCAAAACTCTCACATGCGCCTTTTTTGTGAGTTACCATACACATTGCTTATTTCTGCACATATGCAGTGTATCCCCTTCCATGCAGCTGTTGGGTATAGTGCACATGGGCAGAGGCCTAGTTTGACTACTAACCCACTGAAGGGTCTGGGGGTGCACACTTTTACCTTACCCACCTGCCTTCCTGTGTACAAATATACTTAATGAGGTACTATATCATTTAATCTCACCATTTGGGCATTAACAGCGATTCTATTTGTTTTCTCCAATTTCAAATGGTGCATATGGATATGCCACCCCCCCTCTTTAACTAACTTTATCGTCATTTGTTTTCTCTTCATCATTAACCAGCATTTAAACTAGTTAATAAAGAAAATAAATAATGCATTGAACGTTTTTCATTTTGGGGCAAGAACTTTATAAAATCAATGTTTATAGGCATATAAACTAGTTACCCTCAATATTTGTATCAAACATGAACCAATATGGTTTATTTAGTAATAGCACTTGACAGCGAAAAATACATTACTTTTCATGGTGTGACCAATCTACAACTCGACTCATTACTGTTAGAGCCTACATTGTTTTTTAAATATAAACGCCAGTAAAGTAAAACGCCATATGTTAATTATAATTAGGCCCATTGATTATTAGTATATTTTACTCCGATGGCTTGGAAGTGTTCAACACTTTCAGTCAAATGTTGAGTTCTAACATCACACTGCCCCATTGAGAACGGATGGTGCAGTCATTTAGTCGAAAGAACTGCATTTAAATTGTCGACAACTCCGCAAATCCAGTGCATAATGAATTTACAAACCATAATTTTGGCTAGGGGCGGATGCTGAATATTATCAGTGAGCTACTGTTAGTATGATCCCTCATTCTACCAAACTGTAAAATCCGATCTCTTACTTTCTGTGAGTGGTGTGCATCACTTAATAGTCCGTGATGACTAATGCAGATGCAACCAATTCAAATGTTAAATTGTATTGGACAGATTATTTGTCGCACTCTACAGCCCTGATAGGCATCCAGGGAAGTCACAATCTAAATTTACATGCACACCTTAATTCGTTGAAGCTGAATAATTGGATAAGTAGGGTATTTACATACTGATTACTGGCACTAGCACAATTGGAATACTCTCAGGATTATGGCACTTTCGGCCATCAAAGTATTCTAAAGAGTATCCTTTCACGTCTCATCGTTACGTACGTGAATCAACCAACCATGTCATTAAAGCACACAGTATTAACGGGCGCTACACCTGTTTCCTAAACTATGCTTACAGTTTCATTTTTTGGAACACGATTTTTTTACAATTTATAGCATATACAACCTAGGATGCAATACAATGTGATTTAACTTATGTTGGCCATGGACAGAAAAGGATTAACTGACGTTTACGCACATTTTATATGCGATTTGCTCAGAACATTTGTAATAATCAAATGGATGAGCTGTTCTGTTTGGTCCGCAAAGGGCTGTTTAAAACTAACGCAACCAAATGAAAAAATGCAGCAAAGTAGCAACCATGGAATTGAACTGGACATTTCGACATACTTGAACGCGAAGCCCACTTCAGCAATGCCAAGTTATCGACTATTCCACTATAAGGGTTATCCTTTAGAATATGGACGGCTTATAGTTGACTAAAGAATCTTTAAGTCGGGGTCAGCCCTACTTTGGTACCTATGCAAAATTAATACACAGACCACACACAATGCATTTATGATGCATTATGGTGTTTGAGTTAAAGGAACTTTTTTTTTTTTTACATCTCGTATAATCAAGATATGTTATATGTAAAAGTGGCTTAGTGCTGATATTCCACATTGATTAGCAGCGTTATTTGTGTTTACATGTCAACGCTTGCACTGTATGTTGTGCAAAGACATCTAGATGCTGTCTTCTAAAGTCATTTTAGCAATTATCAGTGATGCATTTGGAGGCAGTGTATGTGCAGGACGTCATGAAAGCAAAGGTTAGGGGAATTGGTTTGTTTTCCTTCCTTTGTAGATTTAATGATTTACTTTTCATTTGTTCTGTTAGTGATAAATTATATCAGCCAAAATGTGCAATATGATGGTTTGACAATGCCCCATATCAACTAGAGAAATTAATTTCTAACCCTTAACATTGTAAATGTAACTGTTTGCACGCCAAATGTTCGGATCTATAGCAAACAGGGATTGGCAGTACTTTGTTTTGCATAGTGAGTGAAGTGGCCAAAACTGTTGTCTTCTACCGTCATTCATGTTTTTTCCCGCTGCTTTTGTCTTCTGCTAGTTAGTGATAATAAAGGCTAGTCTTTTTAGGTGCTGAGCTATATGGTTACATCGTTGGAAAGAGGAACTGTGTTCCCTGCACAAAGTAGTAAAAGACATCATGTGAGCTTTTTCACAATGTTAACAGTTATAGTTATGTTATGAAATGTTACGTTTATTTTTATGTGAGTTGCAGTGTTGTGTGCTGTTTGCTTCCTACTAGGTCTATATGGGTAGAAAGATTTTTGGCCAAGTGTTGCAATACAGCATTTGGCCACCAAACCAGTCTTGATGCAGACCACAAGATTCTTCCTAGGGGCTTGGTCCCATGAGGCTATGTTTCCAAAATGCTATTTCATTTAAATATTTAGATCGCATAGTTTTGTTGGATCCATTTTGTGGCCATTTTTAACATTATGGACCCTTTACAGAGATGCTGGGCAATATCCATGAAGCATTCCCTGTGCTCTTCACAAGCACTGGAAGCATTAGGATATTGATCCTGCCAAAATGTTGTACAAGGTGGTAAGTCACCAGCACCTGCTATAAAGAAGCAAATACACTACATAAAAAAAACCTCATGGCTAATCCCCTCCGACCTCAGTGAGGTGTGGTCTCCCTAGAACCAATGGTTCTCAAAGGAACCAATCCAACTGGCCAGGAGAGCTCCATGACTACGAGAACGGTTCCAGCGCAAGGTTCTCAAAGGATGCTGAGGTGGCGTCTTCTTCATCTACCTCCCTGTGAGCTTCCTCTTCAAGATTATTAATGGAACTGGGTTGCTTATCCAATAAAAAAGCAGTATACCTGCAGTGATGAAGAGTAAAACATCTCAAATCATTGGGAAATATCTCTTTGCTATGAAGATGCTTTGTTTGTGAACCATCCCTTACCACAACGGCAAAACTCTGTTAATATCTAATTAAATTGATTATTATAGCTTGTTCGGTCATTAGCCAGGGAGTGAAAATGTTACAAATATATCTATGGAATAGTACTGTTATTGTTAAGGAAAATCAACCCATTACGTGTTAATATCTTTGAAAGACTGATTGCTTGTTCATAACGTCAGAACCATATATTATATTTGAATGAAGAACAAACTGTATTTGATCAAAATTAAGAAATGTGTTGTTCCAGTGTTGATGAATACTTGCCCTGCCGTTTCTATTGCTCAATCAAGGGTTAGAACATTAACATTGAACGGCCATCCCATAGTAGTGATAGCATACATCATCGCGTTGTATAGTTTCTTTTCTGCTCGTTCATATTGTATCAATACTGCATTTAAGGTGTATATATATAAACACTTGCAGCTTGCAATAGCCTCTTTATGGTGTATTGAGTGATTTTGCTTGATATTTTCTAGTCGTATCATATTGAATTATTTTGTTTTAAAAGGACTGAAGTTAACTATGACCAAACAAATTGATTAGAGTGTGAGGCCGTAATGATAGGTTGATAGGGGATGATAGGTTATTCATTTACTGGAGTTCTATTAGTGGTACAACTGTCCGATTCTTGTCCTGTTTTGTTGTTACTCTGAACATTGTAAATGCAGCTAATTTTCCTGAACAACCCCAGGACTACAACTGATCATTAACTATGTACATGGATGATCTTGACCCGTTGACAGTGACTAGTGGTATAAGACCCAAGCACAGAAGTCAAGACGCAAGGCTGATGATCAGGGAACTCTTGGAGACGCATTACATTTGTGTTTCATTTTCAAGAGCAAAGAGAAAAAGGGGTGAGCCACAACCCCAAACAGAGGTAATTAGGATTGTGAACATTACTTTACTGTAAAATTATGATTAGGCTGATTATGTCTTCATCCAACTTTGAAACTGTTGGTATGATGGGAATAGACAGCCTAGCTACGTTATTGTAGCCATATTTACGTTTATTGCATAATAAGTTATTTGAAAAGTTTACCAAAACATTAAGATGATGAGGTTGCCAAGTAGGTCATTTAACATTTGATCTAGCATGCAATACGTCATGCACTACAGGATAACTACCAATAAGTACACACATTAAAATGGGAGTGAATGACAAGATGCATGTTGGCTAATTGATTTACTGATCAATGGATACACTATTATTTACAATACACTACTTTTAATATAGTTACAGAATGTATAACATTTTTATACACAGTTACATCTCAACACTGGTTTGTGTAGTTTGTTGTGTAGAACACAAGCTAAGTGTGAAGTTAAAGTAGGTTAGTTTCATGCCCACAGTACACAATGAGATGGCAACTTGACTTCATCAAGTGGTTCTGGTAGTGTAAGCATGCTTATAGGTTGGAGTCTAAAGAATTTAGACCCTAACCCTATTTCTGAGCCACTACAACCTGAAAATGTTGAGGGAGTGACTTTGGTAGAGAGATTCAAAGGGTTGTGTTGGGGAAAGTTTTCCCAAGTTCAGGCATGGACTTTGATGTGTGATATGGTATTTATTGGTCCATTCCAGTAGACTGGAATGCTATTTACTAAGTTAAATATGTATTTACGAAACTACAGGGTATCTGTGAAATCAAGAGGAGATTATATATAATTTACAAAGTGTTTTCAAAACTAATTTCAAAACGTCATGTAACTGAATGAGCTAAAATTAAAAAAAAGAAAGTATTTGCCCTTTTGCTTTACATCTTTACGTGTTCGATTTAACGATTTTGAAGTATTTACTATTCTTTAACTGGAAAGGGCTACGCCGTCCATATGTTTTTGTTTTGCTTTACATCAGTCTTCTCTAGCACCGCCAGGTGGTGGAAAGAATATATATAATTTCACTCTGCTTATCCGAAGACACTCTTAAACACTCCCCTTTCCGTTAGTTTCCACCCCCACCCTCTCTATCCTTTCTGCCTTGCCATAAGCACCCTGCAGTGGCAGCATGGTAATTCTGCTCCCCTCTCTTTCCACTGCATCATGTTTACCTAGCAACAAGCATCACCCGCGGCCGGCCCTCCTATTGGTCATTTGAAAACGCAAGCGGGACCAATGTAAGTGCTGTTGCCATGGTACAGTGTGTAGTTGCCGGGTGGAATTTTGCTGCAAGGCACGTGAGTCCAGGAGTCTGTTCTCTATTGCTGTTGTTGTAATCTTCGTTGTCTGGGCGCAAGCACTACTAAACTGGCACTTAGCCATGTAAAACGTTGAACAAAAATAAAATAATATATATCCATCTTAGGTTTTATAAAATATAAATATTAAATAAATAAAATATGTTACTGAGAAGTAGAGAGGAAGAAGAAGAGTGGAGTGTAAGGCTGCCAAGCCGAATTATAAAGGTTTAAACACCAGTGTTAAAATGAACGCGCTAACATTGCTATCTGCTATGTGCTCTGTCATTCCACATTATTTTCAAAATGCGTCATCATCAAATATCTACTGATATCTACCTTACGTTACCTGATCCAGTTCGATCCAGTTAGAGAAAGAGAGACTACTAGTTTGTTTATATATATATATATATATATATATATATATATATATATATATATATATATATAAAGCGTCATTCCTGTGTGTCGTAAGGGAAACGATCGATTGTGCGTAGAAGAATAGAAGAGCAGAGTGGTGCCCCATTCAGGGACTTCCCCTGCCTTATGCTGCCCAGTCAGTAGGGATAGACAGCAGCAATCATCTCTAGGTGCAATTGTTTGTGTACCATGATTTATGTATACATTTATTATCCTTATTCCATGCAGTTTTAATTGATAGTTGATGGAGTTAAGGGAATGTGGAAACCTATTGAGTGTATGACACACATAATATTTGCATCCTGGTTCCCTGTGAGAGTGGTTGCATTTTTTTTTATGACTTCAGATGTATCTCGGTGGTATAGAGTTGATTGATCGTAATTTAACTTTAGTTCTTCAGTATGCAAGTCAATGTTGTCATTGTCTATCCCCTACTGACCCCACCTAAGAACAATCACCTGTGGTTTAGTAACTTATGTAATAAAAAATGACAAATTAGTATGATAAAAGTAGTACTATATTCAACCAGATGTGTCAATTGAAATTGAAACGATGTCACAGCAACACATCAGCCATTGTTGGAAATGCTAGCAATTAGAAATAAAAAGGTACCGCCTATATTCAAATTCAACCCGGAACAATGCATTTGAAGTTTTTGACCTGTAGCAGCCGAACAACTATGCAATTATTAATTACACTGTGTGCATGCACCATTCATGTTCTGCTGAGGAATATAATCATACTAGCCTGGGGCAATGGCATGGTTACTTGCTAGCTTACATTGCCTGTAAGCACATAAGTTACAGCGTGTACTTAAATAGGGTAGAACACAAATGCTTTCTTTCCATCTATCCATCAGTCAAAGAGGAACTGTTCTTCAATAGCCATTACTAGATATATCATATACAATTGGTATCAGTCTTTAATGTCAACATTTAAACTTGTTCGATGGTGAGCTCAGTGTTAGGTTATTCTGCCAAGATCACCCTGTTTTCTAGTTCACTGCAGTCTTTTTTTCTAAACTCAATCTGTTCTTTCCAATAATAAATGAATGACATCCAAAACGCCTTTCTCCCACTCTCCACCAGTGAATGGGTCGCTTGATTGCCAAGTTGCTCTCCTTTCCTCTTGTGAGAGTTCAACCTAGCTTTTCAGCTTTTGCTTGTGGGTGTATCTGCCAAACTTTTGAGGAAATATAATGTACACATGATGGCAAAATGCTTTAATTGATATGTTATTAACCAAAATGTGAAAGTTATACATTGATTATTTTTGGTTGGCCAAGATTTTCATCTTCATAGGAAGTAGAATATAACAAATATGATAAATGTATAGATATTTAGGCCAGTGCAAGCTCTCTAATGGAAGTCAATGTACTGTCAATTAAGCCAGCCAATTGCAGCTTAATTTGCAAAAGCTGCTAGTGGTATCGGCCCAGACCTGCTACGCCATGCTGCATGAACCTTGAAGACAAACCCGCTGAGTGTGTTTTCAAGGTTCACCCCGGCAGGCAGTCATTATAGTCAAAGACGCTATCATACACTTCATCAAGCATGAGGGAACTAACTGCACATAACTTGGCCATCAACAAAAACATTGACATGCCAGCATTTCAGAAACATGAAAAGTGTGTGATAGAGAGCAATCGATAAGAGATCAAATGTTTTTTCAGACCCTGTAGGATTTCCAGAATCAGAACAGGTTCAAGCTAAATCACTGCAGCAGTGTGGTCTTTGATGGGCTTTGTTAAACAGTGCCCGCCTTAATGTGTCTGTACTACTATCAAGGCATGCATTGCAATCCCATTCAGTATATATTCATATTCTGCAAAGTTATTGCATGTCACACATTTGTTAGCAGTGTTGGCAATAAGCAGGCTTTCAATCATGAAAACACTGGGATTGGGAACTACATTGGACAGCAACTTCACCTGTTTGTGTTCCCTGAAATACACACATCTGGCTAAAGTTGTAGCTAGTGTCGGTTAGTAATCATTTCAAAGGCATGACACTGGATTGTGCATGGTTACTGGTGAATTTATCATTTTTATTTATACTTTTTGTTTATGTCCCCTCTCCCTCTTACTCCCCCACACAGACAATGGCATGTTACTGACCTGTAAGTTAGTGCAGTTAGCATTGTGTAGCCTCCATGCTGCAGAACAATAGCTGTACTCTAGCGACTAAAATTGAAGCTTGTTAGTTTAGGTAAGTACTTTTGCCTGAACAAGGACCTAGTAGTAGGAAGTCTATAACATGGTGCTGGCTCTTCTTTGTTGCTACCCTATTAAAAAAACACATCAGGCATTCAACATCAGCTATATCTCATTGCCAGAGATCAGATTACCATCTCCTCAAATGCACGAGGTATGAAATCATGTTTTATGTGGTTGTGACATGTGTGTTTTGATTGCTCAGTCTATGTTAAGTACTGTTTATAAGAGCAAGTGCAGTTATTCACTTGTAATTGCATACTGGACAAAAGTATTTTATCTATTCTGAGAAAGATTTTTTGGTCCAACTATCCTTTTACAGGCTATTCTAACTATTGGAATGGGACTGAAACCCTGAAATACGATAAAACAACAATGAAAGGAAGTGTAACGAAAGGGTAGAACACGGCTCAAAAGAACATGCGCAATTAAGACATGGGACCAACAGCCTGCTTGAACTTACTGTCGGGATTTCAAGGTGAGAAAGGAACAGTGTGCTCAGAAAGTTATATAAAATGTGACCCATTTTGGTGATTGTTGATGGCAGTATGAACATCTTCTATGGGCAATGGTTGGCAAGAGGCAAAAGTGCATTTGAATGGCAGTGTGGCTTGATGAACTGGAAGGGCTTTGATCCTGTGGTGACCACACCTAGCTAGTCTTGCTGAATAGTCATAAAGAGATTACATCAGCTAATTAAAAATACACTTTTCGATTTGAGGAATGAGCTTCGGGACTTGCTAGTCTAATACTAGTAAAATACCTTGTACAATTTAAATTTCAATATTTTCATGGCTTTGTACATTTATATTGACAGTGTGAAACATCCACTTTGGCTTTATTGGTTTGAGAGGAATGTGTTCTCTAGATATGTGGTTCTAGGTGATGTGCTTAATACTTGATTGCTTAATGATTGTGTCGAAATTTGCATTTGCACTATTGTTCAGAGGGTGGATACATATATAAAAGCCTAGCATGTTATTGTTCTTCTTAATGTGACTGAAACTTTTATATTTAAAGTCCAAAATCCAAGCGTTGTGTTTCATTTAGATCAAGATGTATCCATTCTTACCCTCAAGACCAAAGATCGTTGTCTAATGTATTTGCCACCCTCATTGAAAAAGATTATCAGTTTGACTATCTATAGTTTAATGTACCCAACATTGATTATGGTTTTGTGTATTCATAACAAAATTATAAATAAGGATATACAGCAGGCGAAACTACAGCCTGTTTTTTGTCCTTTACTCATTTGTTTAGAATCTAACGATAAAGAGCCCTATATCAATGCAACCTTTGGCCCAAATCTTCATGCACATGCTTGTTGGAACAAATGTGAGCACTTAATGTCTTGGCACAATATAGGGGCTTGGAATCTATTCATAATAATTACCTTCTCATAACATCTCTATTCATAATGACAATATCTTTATACACACACACACACACACACACACACACACACACACACACACACACACACACACACACACACACACAAAGAGAAGGTGGTACTGGCTTGTAATTATTTGAATTGTCTTTTCTGTTTTATTTTATTACTCATTACACTGAACCATTGTAATAGTGACAATCTTGGTCTCAATTTGCAATTGATTTACTTTGTATTCAGAAAGTATTTTGGAAATGTAAAGGACCTATGACTGAGGTTGCTATATATCAACAGAGAATTTAGTCCACAAATACTGATTCACTGCTGTTTATGGGTGGATTGGGTTTCCTTTAAATTTGAACAAACTTCCTACTGGTTCGTCCCCTCTTGTACACGCATGTTGAGCTGTTCCCAGGCAGCCTTGTGCCTGATTTAGCTCGGAATGGTTGGATAGCAACAGTGGAATAACTTTAAGCGTCAGTTAGTCTTTGACTGGAAGTCACTCATCTCTTCTGTGGAATGCTACTCTATAGGCATGCGCTTATGGGAGCTCTGTCCGTTTTCAATCCCCCTTGCCATCTTTTCCTTCTCTTCTTTTCTCAATTTCCTTCTATCTCTCTGCTCCTCTTTCACCTTGTATTAAAACCAACCCCCATTCCCTTCTACCTGGTTTCTTCAAACTATCCGCGTCATTGCTGACTCGCACACTTGGAGGAGGCATGGTGAAACATACCCGACAACCCCGCCTACAAATCCATCCTGTGGCCAATGGCGATGGGGCACAGAACTCGATCTGGCCAATTGCGTCGTAGCTTCCATGATGTTGGATAGCAACAGACTAGGATAGAGCATGCTGGGGAAGGAACTAAAGGAGGGAGAGAGAGGGGAGTAGAAAAAGGCTTCGTGTGTGCGCGCTTTAGCCCAAGTAAAATAAAATGAATATCATATACGCTAGGAAAACGACATAAGCCAATTCTGTGTAGTGTAGGTTAGATAAACTTGTTGTATATCACAAATTAACGATAATAACAATCTAGAAT
Source organism: Pollachius pollachius (assembly GCF_949987615.1). Classification (NCBI taxonomy): domain Eukaryota; kingdom Metazoa; phylum Chordata; class Actinopteri; order Gadiformes; family Gadidae; genus Pollachius; species Pollachius pollachius. The sequence continues at coordinate 44,388,215 of NC_136934.1, read as the reverse complement.
GCTTTAATTAACCAGATAGCTTGCACAAACTCTTCAGTTTCACCCAACCTCTAAGGTTTAGATTCACACATTAGAACTTCCCATGTGAAATATTTTGCTAACCAATTATATTCTTACGATATATTTATATATAGATATATTTATGTGCAACAACAACATGTAGTATGTATCTTCCATTTTGCTGTGTTGTATTTGAGCATATTCATTGAGCATACAACATTTGTTTATTTTATTTAAAATAATGTTTTGGGGTTTTTCACAAACTATTCTTTGTTACTTTGTACCATAAAGCTGCGCATCACGACCAAATTATGTCTAAAGACTAGTGGTTGAGTTTATTAGATTACTGATCCATAGTTGTTATTGTTCAATTAGATGTGTGTGATATTGTACACTACGCTTGATTTCGGTTGTCAAACACAGGTTTTGTATTATTGGATGTCAATGTACGTCTGAATAAATGAACGATTCTGAGTAAGTATTTCAATTAGACTAGTTTAAATAAGAGCGTGACCTGTATGTACACATATAAAGTTCCAATATATATATCCTGCTGTTACTATAAATGGACAATCCAGGGAAGGCCTGCATGGGCTTAAGTATTGTGGCCAGAGGGAAGTGTACTGACCCCCAACACTGACATACATTGTGCTACAATTATGTTAAACAATGTTTATCTGAGTCCAATTGATAAGATACGGTGGATCTCATATATGTGATATCAACGCTGCATTGTCGTGTATGCATGTATTGTATCCTATATGGTTTGGAAAAAAATGTGCTTGAAGCTGCGTCAGACATTCTAGTTCCACCCCCGACATCAAGGAAATGGTATAGTCCCGATCGCAGGGTGGGGAGCTGGGCTCTTTCTGCCAGAGCTGCCGGATAACGGGGAAATACGCCACGGATATGGGCAAGGAATATCAACTGAAGTCGCCCTGCGATGCTTTTCACCTCGGATGATCAAAACAACACCACGCCATAAAATAAGGTCCGTCGAGCGACGAAACTACCAAAGGATGTGTGGAAAATAAACGTCGGTCAACAGGCTGAAAGGAGAACATCTACCGCTCGCGTTAACTTGGAAAAGCTCAGAAGGCGTCTGACGGTCAGCTCAGGAACTTCCGTTGGATTTGACATGTTTGAAACCGCGGTCGGGTTTTCAAACGCCACTTAGTGGGTTCAGTCGGACAGGATTCGTTTAAAGTGTGTTCCCCGCGTTGTGGATAAAGATAATTATATTTTGTTGGACAGAAGAAAAAGGCCTGAAAAGAGTTCGAAAGTGGATTACAGTCTTCAGATGTTTGCCCTGTATTTAACATAACTCGACGGAGGATATCCAGGATTTATTTGCCACTATCAATCGTAATTTCTCCACCACCTTCTCCCATAACGTCCCGATACGTTCGGTCGATAACTAATATTCGAGCTGTGATTGTTCCCTCTGGCTTTTTCAAAACGGTCTTTTTTGTAATAATGAACTTCGAATTTTACCCATTTTTGTCAGTTTAATTAGACGCGAAGTTGTTTGTTCACGTGTCCCTGCCATTTACATAGTCAGAATGGGGTTAGGTTATTCTCAGGCATTTTATTAGAATGGCCCCCTGTTTCCCCCCCTATTGGCTAGCACCTAGCTAACACAGCTGACGTCCCACACCCGCTCCGGTAAAGCCAGCCAAAACAAGCTATTTAACCTAAAGTTTTGGTTGTAAAGGCTTATATACACTGTCAGTGGTGGTAGTGCTGTTTCAGTATCATCATCGAAAATATTGCATTGCTCTTTCTAACCCAGGTCCGTCTAGTCCTTAGTCTTTTAGAAAGTGCAGTAATTGGACCTATTTTTAGGGTTAGGGATGGGGTAAAGGCAGGCGGCTTGAAATTCTAACCCCCTCCACCTCCTCCTCTTCCACCCTTTCCACCACCCAGCTCAGCAATCTTGACAGTATGCTTTACTAGCACTGTGCAGTGTTAGATTCGTGCATGACCTATGCCTTGAATGACCTATGCCTGCTGAAGCTGTTTAAAGGCTCCACTTTAACTAACCGGAAGTTACTATTTGCCACTTAAAGGCTACCTTTCAGTCAAAACGACCTACTCTTAAAGAACCAAAACTATAATGGGCTTTAAAAATATTAGATAGCTTAATGGCCTGCCTTAAATTCTGCAAGGCCATTTTTAACCATGTAGCCCTGGTTAAACTCTTGGATTTGTTGAATGTCCATGCAAGCTAAGCCTATGGTACAGTAAAAACAGCTAGTCTTATTGATTTGGCTTATATTGGACAACTAACATCCACCAACGACTTGGAGATTTAGAAACTTCGATCAAAAAAACAATGCATGAAATTATGGAACAAAAGAAAAAAAAAGCTTATTTAAAGAACCAAATATTTTATCACCCATAACTCCCAATGCCCACTGAGAGAAAGAATATATATGGAGGAAAAGAGATGTATATGTATAGTGTTATTCCACAAAACAGAACAGAGTTAAATCCTTTATATTTTTACACTGAAAGAGACGGACAAGCTGCCTGCACGCCAGTTGGTTGCCTTAGAAACCACAATAATAATAATAATAATATAATACAACAAGCCAGAGGGGACGGTGCCTTTTGATTGGTTGGTTGGTTTCCCACCAATTAGCGTTCAAATGATTTGATTGGATGTAAGTTGTCGAAGTGAACTCTGGGATTGAAAACAATAAGTGACTCCACTCCTGCCCATCGCACAGCATTTGATTGACAGTTTCCCTGCTGTGTCGACTTAACGCCAAATATTTCCATGGTGATCACGTCGTCAACAGTGGAGGAGAAGGCTACACCCTCCAGTAGGATGGTCCAGTCAGAGCCCTGGATTACCTCTGCACTGCTTCGAAAGAACAACCAAAGTCAGTACTACCACACATACACGAGCTTTAACTCAACACCAGCCTATCTGCTTACTGGCAATAGTGGCTGAATTGAGACCAGTGTAGTAGTTCTCCAAATAATCGTTTTGACATTCTGAGGAATACAGACTAAAGAAGGGAACTAATGGTTTCATTCGTTTTCTTGCTTGATGAAACTAATCATTTTGGGATTGTTTCTGATTTTCCTATGTTTGTAAATTATATGGATCTATGCTACCATTAATTTTGTATCCGGCCTGTATGGCATATCAAATGTTGAGTAAGATGCTTATTTGGTTTCAGTTTCATGACCAAAAGGTATGTAGGACCAAGTGCAAAGTAACCATGGTGACAAGTCCACAAATTATAATTAGTCCAAAGTTACAGAGTGCCGGTCTGGAATAGAAGGAACTCTGGGAACGAAGAAGGCAGTTGGGCGTGCGTATTTCAGGATATGAACATCAATGTATATTTCTGAAGAGAATGACCCTGCGTTGCTGTGCCAACCACATTTCCTACCCGACTGTCATTGAAAATGAAATTGTGCACATATTACTGAAATTCAAGTGTGTGCGGTTTGTGGTTAACACACACATCTCGTATGTGTGTTATTGTGTTATAGTAGGGGTGTGCATGTCCATCTAGAGTGTAACCAGCAAAACTTCTGGGTGGAGTCGATACAGCCTGGGCCGGAAACCAGAAACTGTAAGGGGCGGAGTTACATCTGGTTTCCTGTTTATTTACTATAGTACGACTATACGACTGAGGAAATGAAATCGTCTGTTATCAGACTTCAGATATTAATCTGAGGTCTGATTTGTGAGACCGGGCTGTAGTTCATACTAGAAAATAAGTTACAGTTAAGCTACAGTTTATCAGCATGATTGTTGTAATGATAATTTTTTTTATATGCAGATCTCACCTAAGGTAATTTTGTTTAGGTTGCTAAAAGGCAATATTAGGCAAAGTGAGTGTGGTTTTTTAACGTGTTGCTGAAGCAAAAAACGGTTGAGTAAGGATCCTAGTACTTTCACTTGGGATTCTCATTGATTTATCAAAACATTGCTATTTTAGCTTACTACTAATTTCTGTTTGTTAGATGGTAAATGTTATTCTTTTCACATCTACCCAGAAGTCTATACGACGATACGTTTTTCACATACCCAGAAGAAACCAAAACACAAGCCGTAGTCAGGTACATATTTTCAGCAATTCCACAAAAACGTAGCCCTTTGATGACACATGCCGTTAACCTGAATTGCCATTGTACAAGTCCAAGAAGTGCAAGATGAGCTTATAGATGTGGTTAATAGACAATTTAGTTAAATTAGATGTGATCAATTAACAAAGAATGTATTGACATGCAGTAATCTAATAATAATAGTGGTAGATTTGCTGTTGCAATTGAAGTCACAATATTTGTTTGCTTTATTTTATTTAGTAAATATGACTTATCTACATCTGTTGCATTTTTATATCAACGATGACCTCAAAATGTATCTATTGTACTCCAATATTTAAATACTTTAAGTCCTTGTTACCTAGTCTGGGATCAGTCAAGACAACTGGCAAAAGTAGTAGTTAATAACAAATATATTTTGGGAGGAATTCCCTTGCATATGTTGTATGATGCAGTACCAGTCAAATGTCAATATTCCTCCTTGGTCGTTATTTGTGTGGGACCAAATGTAGAAGGAATGAAAACAAATCTGATGTTACATCAAGTAGTTATTTGAAAGTTGTATACATTTGCTCTAAGACTTTTGACCAAGCAATTTGCTTTACAGCCTATGTTCTTGGAGAGCTGTGTTATTCAGGAAATAAGGGTTTCTGTGAAGTATAGGTGTTTTGGCTAATAAGTTTGCATGGTTTTGTCTGAGAATGGACTATTGTGTGAATGTCAAGATGTGCGTGTGCCTGTTTCAAGCAATACCTCTCTAGATTCTGAATTTGTGATTGTGGATTCTCAGGATTGTGAATCTCAGGATTGACTTGGTGTGTTTATAATATGGTAACAATAATATATTTTACCACCCTGATTGATTTCCATTTGGCCAACTGTTGGTAGTCCACTCAAAAACTCTTGAGCCATTCTGCTTTGACCTGTCATAAGCAGCCTCTGCTTGATATTCTGTAAAGACAATATTGCATTGAAATAATGTCAAATAATTCTATCAAAAGGTATTTAGTGACTATACTTAGAAATATGAGTAACATAGTTCATTACAACCACATGGTTAAGATTTGAGAGTTGTTACAAGAAATTGCTGTGGATGGAAAGAGTTTGAAACCAAGTAACTAAAATAATGACCCCTCCCTCTTTGCCCCTTACCTATCTCTTCCATTGGGAAGTGTTTCATTTCACACACATGTGATTGATAGGCAAGATGGATTCCCCAAAACAATCAGACAAGAGATGAATGGTGATTGGTCAGAAACGAGTCAGGAGCAGCATCAAATCTAAATTGGCTCCAAAGGCAATAGTCAATTCGCAAACAGATATTCTCTAATATCAGACAAATGTCTATGCCATCTCAAACAAATTGCGCTCGAATAAAACTCTTAAACCTTACAGATTACACCTTACACTTATTATTTTCCCCAATTGGATGGTCTTCTGCATGTTCTGTGTCTAGCAAAGTGCAGTCACATCATATGTTATGATGATTGAGCAATTGGATCTTAAATAGTATGTTGAAATTGGTTAGTTAAAAGATTTCAGTAAAATAATTTCTTTGGAAATAATTATTTTTTACCTCTGCACGGGAATTACGCAATTACTTTAACTTTGAGATTTCATACTTGCATTTCCCACAGAGCTGGGTTTTACTGAATGACTGGAACCTCAAATTAGGCAAAGAAACACAAAGTATATATCTGGGCTGATGCTGCTCAGACTTGATAAAGAGTTCACTAATTTGTACAAACAGGTGTCCATTGTTTGTTTTACATCAAATTAATTTGGCCCAAAAAAAAAGTTTCATAATTTTGTATTAATATGACTGAAGATACAAAATTCACTAACATAGTTCAGGGAATTGCTTGGAAGCCTGGACTCCCCACACAGGAAGATAGAGCAAGTCCAGGGGACATCCTGGCACAAAAGTACTGTGCAAGTTAATTTACTTGTGCAACTAACTCTATGTGACTAACCCTTTTTTTTTTTAATTGCAAAAGTTTAAAGAACATGCTTTGGTTTATGTTTTAATTCTTCCAGTTGATACTAGGGTAAACAAGGAAAGAATGAACTTAATAGAGGCATTTGTACAGGGATTACCGAGAAGAAAGTTGAAATTGAAGTGGAGGTGTTGGAAACCTGAACAGCAATATAGGCCAACACATAAATATAATTAGAGTCTACCAGAGGTATGTTTTATATGTTCAAGTGGGCGGGACATGCTCAAACAGGGTTGTCACATACACAGTTTAGCTTGTTTTGATTTGCAACATTGAAGATGCATTTCTTAATCCCTGTTGTCATTGTGGTCCCTGCCAATTGACTTGCCAGGTGGCAGCTAAGTTTGAAGTTCAGCAGTAAACCACACACGTGTTCCCACCTCCCTCAGCAGTATTCCAGAGTTTCCACTGTCGGGACCTCTATGTAACCCATAGTTCCATAATAGTTTGCTCTTTGTTATACAATGAAGGTCATTGAAACTTGTTTCCCCTTACCAGTTTTTCATGCATTATTCCCTCAACACCACAAATATTTGTATTACTTATCACCACCCATTCGAAAACAAAAATATAAGTGAATTCTAGTATTTTTAATTTGTGATTAATCACAGCCTATAATGTGATTAAGTCTAAACATTTTAATCATTCGACAGCCCTAATTTGATTATATATTAGATCTGTGAAAAATACAGTGCCAGATTATTGTTATTATTGTTAGATGATTATTCTTAGACTTATTACGCAGACATCATATTATTCGGACTACTGCTATTTGATTATTAACAGTTTGTTGCTTCTGCCGCCACAAACAAATTCTCCTCAACCGTTTATTTTTAACAAAATGTCTTTGCTTGTTTTTTTTTTTACATTGGTGCTAAGAACCTTAAACGAGTCACAAGTATTGCTTCCGTTTTAGATTCCTTTTCAGCAGAAAATAAACTAGGCCCACCAAAATGGAAAAAAGAATTGCTTGGTGAGCATTGATATTCTCCATAGTGGGCCTCGAGTAAATATCGAATTGTGGGAAAACATTTGAAAATCTTCTCATTTTCGAATCATGGGCAGTTAGAAATAGATAGTAGACTCCCGGCTTTGCTACATACAATTAAGTCAGTCTTAGAAGCAAACCATGAACACAACACAGCTACAACCAGAGTCCACATAACCACATGGTCAAATAGGATGCGTCCACTCCAGCATTTATAACTAATCCAAATGGTTGAGATGTGTGCAGAAAGACTTATTTGTTCATGTTGTGTGTGTGTTCATGTTGCTTCGTTAAGTTGCTAATGTTGTGCTATGATGCTTATGCCATTGACAATAGGGAGTGATATGCACTTGACCTGCTAATACTCTGTTACTGTTATAACTTTGGATGTGTAATTCTTCAGTAGATATCTGAAGATATATAAATCCAGTGGAAATACTTACACAAAATGAAAGGCTTGGAATAAGAAAAACATATATATGACGTTACTTCCTCTATACTACATTGTTTTATAATTACAACAGAGTATAAAAGTGATTATAACAAAGCCCAGATGAGAAACAAAAGCTCTTTGCCATCAGTAGTTTGTTACATTGCATGGCTTTTATCTTATGTTTATGTCCTATGTCACTGTCCTATGGCATTCAAAGCCAAAGCTAATTATCATTAAAAGATGATGTAAACTTTAAAAATATCAGGTTTTGACTAAATGGGAGAGGAGGAATAGAGTTAATAGTATTGTAACAGTAAAGATACTTTAGACAGGCCTTTCCTAGAATTGTATCATATTTTTAACCAATATTTTGTGTTAAAACTTTTGAAGAAAATCAATAACACAAACACCCTTTGTATTTATTAAGGGATTTATAAGTATTGTGAACCCGTGCTAAACTAAGAACAGAGTACTGTCTTACTGCTCTATGTTTGGTTGATAGAGGGAGATAGAGCCAGCCCTAACTATTACTGCAGGCTGGTAGAGAAGAAGAAAAGAAGAGAGAAGTAAATAGCAATACAGACAGAGAGGGGCTGGTTGCTGAGAAAGCACAGCGTTTTATTTATAGAGCACTGGCCAGCCAGCCCTTGGATACTAACATCCAATCAGCTCAGACTGAGGGAGGGGGGCCTTGGCCAATGGTATTGCGGAAAAGGGGGTTGTCAGAGTGAGGAAGTGCTCTGAGTGCTTCTTGGCTTCTTAAAGGGACGGAGGCACTTATTTCAGTGCCAGGCAGATATACTAGCACTCTCTCTTTGATCAAACTCTCCCTCTCTCTCTACGTCATCTCTCTTTTCAGGGCAGAACTTACTGCCTCATAACAACAGTGTTCTCAGACAGAGTGACTAGCCCCTACTCCAGTTTCCGTTTCCCCTCTGTGATCATCCCTAATAAGGACAGGCAAATAGACAACAGCAACATAACCCTATTGCTCAGAAGACATTGGTCATATTACTCATAGAGCTACATATAAACCATCCTTCTGACTTAAGCAATCTATACAATTTGTGTTATAATACTTTACTGAAATACAACCATCCTATATTATATTAACATTGAACATGGGCAAATGACATGACCTACATGAGCAAATATGGTAATCTGTGTATCTGAACATTGCTGCTTTATGTAGTTAATAGCTAATAAGTTTTAATTGGTTGTTCAACCCTATTAATTGTCAAATTAAATGCCACAACCTCCTCCACAATCAACAGATTTCTGACATTTGTGATATTTATTCCACAGCCCTAACAGCCGGTAACACACACACATTTGTGTTGCCACAGGGTTAGGGTTAGGGGGTTAGTCTTGGTTTGTCCAGTGGCTTATTTAGCTAAATGTGTTTTGCACTAGCTGCAAAAAAGATATAATATTTTCAGTAAGGTTTTGGTAATGCCATGGCTTTCCGAGTCTCAGAAAATACAAACCGGGTGGTCACAAAGGAAGAGAGGAGAATGCTCTGTCTGTCTCACACGTTTTGGGATTCAGCACTACTTGCTGACGGGACAACATCATATATTAACGGCACACCGGCACCAACTATTTCCCATTTCCATTTGAGAAACATTGAAAAATGTTTGTACATGTTTGTCTTATTTGTTTAACTGTAACTGAGACTTGCGTGTGTTTTATATCTGTAGGAGAGATGAATAAACAGGATTTTTAAGATGCCAAGGATTTTCTATTAGTTTTTGACATTTGGCTTAGTATTTATCATGATTTCCATTATCATAAAAATGGCAACATACAAATGAAGCACCCATATTGACTTTATGCTTATATGGACTTATACAGATTTCTTTCTTCTTGTTCTCTAGTACTAGTACATTTTGTGTATTCCAAATTGTTATAAATCCAAAACCGTAAGCCATTCACAAAGGCCTACATCAAGATCGTCCCTTGATTCTTCTTGTTTCTTGTTGTTCATCTGGACGGCATCACAAGGTCTGAGGGCCCAGGCACCTCTAGAACATCTTGTCCATTGAAACCAAACCATTGCTAATGCTGGCAATGAACATTGCACAGGTTACATTGCTACCTTGAGGTGCAGGTGGGATTCATTCAGCCTTTGGCCCCTTTTGGTTTCTTTGGAGAATTTTTGAGGAGGACATGTTGAGGAACAGTCCTATAACGGTCCCTAAAGTTCTACACAGTGAAGTCGACTTGCTGAGGACAATGAATGTGTAGACAAAGGAAATCCACACAGCAATTTTGTGTGTAAAACAAAACGTTATTTGCTTGGATTTGCATAATGTAAACTCACAGGTCATGGACCGGCTATTTGCCCAATTGTTCAAATAGAATGAACTAGGCTCGCTTGTTTAACTGCTATTTGCTTGCTCATTCAGTTAGGTAAAAAATATGGACTGGTGGAAATGTGCTCGGACCTGAACTAGCTAGTTGTGTCCACACAGTGAGGTCAATAATGCAGAGATGATCCCTTCTCCCCACCAAGGGACATTCACATTCAGAGAAGGAAGAAATCATTACTACGTTATTTTATATTTTGTTGCGCTTTCCCTGGCACTACAGTTGCCATGAAGTCTTTTAACCACGAATTAGCTCAAATGCATCTTTAACATAATACATCTACTATTTTATTCATTCAGTCATTTAAATTGTATCATTTAATTTAAATTGTTCAGAATTTCAGAAATCACAATCTGTTCAATTAAAGAGTTGAATGCAATTTGTTGGGCTTCAATACTGTATTGAAGATGCTCATTTTTTTCCACTCAAGCAAAGCAATGTTGTGTGCACACACACTCAGCAGTCGGGAATCAAACCGCCAACCCTGGCGGCACTAATGCCATGCTCTACCAGTTGACCTAGACAAGAAAGACCATGAACGCATACGGAATGCATATTGAATCGGGGGGGGGGGGGAATAACACAATGACCACAATGCTTTCCTTTGTGGCTGGCATCCCTAGAGGCCGACTGGTCCGCGCACAATATCAATCACAGACCTCCGCTAATGGCATATCAATCCTATGTGTTCCCTCTCCAGGTGGAAGCAGCTCAGGATGTCCCCCCACCTCCTCCTCCTCCTCCTCCGCTGCCCAGGGCTTCTCCCCTGCTGAGCCAGCCATGACCAGCCAGCACACCCACGCACACCCCTCCTTCAGCTCCATCCACTCCATGGCAGAGCAGCAGCAGGTAACGCAGCCGCGCCGTGGGCCACGTTGACCAGCTGTGTTCGAACTCGTTCCCCGTCACGGATGTAGTGCGCTATACAGGGTGCTCGCCGTTTTGTAGTGGTGTTCGAATTCTCAGTGGTAAATTTCACGCACTATATAGTGGGCTTAAAATACCCAAAGTTTGAGCCATACGACGTTCCCTACATGTTACTCCCGTATACCACAATGCGATGCGGTCGTTTAGAAATGTTCAGCGTGGCCGCCGAATTCTCGTTTGTTCGTTCCCTATGTAGTGCACTATATCATAAACACTATATAGGGCATAGTGAGTGAGTGACTAGGGAACGATTTCGAACACAGCTACTGTTTCCGTTTAAAGCCACCTTGTTAGGTTAGTGGAGCTAGGAGGCGCCCTGGTGGTTCACCGGGGGGAGGGCGTGCCATTAAGGCCCAGTGCTTACCGCAGCGACCGGGGTTCGATTCCTGGCCTCGGTCCTATGCTGCATATCTTCCCCTCTCTCTCCCATAGCTTCCTGTCTTACTCTACAATAAAAAGGATAAAACCTTAAAAAGAAAATACAAAAAATATGTAAAAGTTAGTGGAGCTGGAAAATTCAAATCAGATGAGAACATTTTTTATCTGAATAATATTTCCTTTAAAACCCAACGTGAATACCGAATTAACTGTACCGATCAGAGCCCTACCCTGGGCCACTCGACACTGTCCCAGTTTGGACCGTATAGCTCGTTCCTCATCCAGTCCCTCTCATTTAGGTTTTGGTGTTTTAAAACTTTATCTTCTCGTTTCACTAAAACAAATCACTGATCGATTTTATTAATCGATCAAAAAGGAAAACTCATTCTTTCCTGCGTGTGCTTTGTTTTCGGCTCCCCTCATTGGTCAGACTCACGCCGACTGTGTAGGCAGAGCTTCAGTCTAAGTTTTCAAAGATGCACAGCTTCGACAATATAGGGAGCACTTCAAAATATCCCTTAACAAAGGTGATTTGTAGATTGAGCAAAGTTTTGATGAAATTGAACAGCAGTTTCTTGTTGCTTGAAATGCAACAGGGAGCAATGTATTCTACTAGCGGTACAGGTTGGCTCCAGAATAGAATAGAGATAATTGTGGATCACCGGAGCGATCCAGTTCTTCGCGGGTGCGGGCCAGATGCAGGTATTTACAGCTCGAGTGCCGGCCTCTGGTGTCGGGCATCCCACTTCGACAATACTGCAACTCTACCAAATTGGATAATAGATAAGTGAAGCACAACAATTCAGACAGAGCTCAAAAAAACATCTGTGGTCGAAGCAGTCTGCCAAGTCCGGGACATCACTTCAACACCTCCAACGGTGCTAATCATCGTAGTTGCATCCAACTCAGAGTTGCAGAAAGATTTGAAGTCCAATTTTTATTGATCAGTCCGATCAAAGCAGTATGACATCAGAGAGACACAGTTTGACTCCAGTACCGGCCTTGTCGGGCTTATGATCCAAACCCGATAGGATTATCTACAGGTCAATTCCCTCACTTATTTGGTGGCCTTTTTGACCATTATAGTTTCCAATTGTTTAGTGTTTGTGGTAAAGTCATAAACATGCTTGTTCCAGGCCCCTATATATATTTTTTAAAGCAGCCCAATGGTAATGATCATTGATCGTTAATTGGCATGAACAACAATCAAGATTTCTTCCTGTAATGTGCCCACTGAGTCCCTTTTTATTAAGTGTCACTGTTCAGTATGACACAAGCCTTCCCTTCTACAGTCAGACCATTAGGGTGAACCATGATCCACTTCAAGTCTGCTAAGGCATCAATTGTTGAGAGCTGATATCAGGGTTCGATATCTCAATATGACTGGCATTCAACTAGGGGTGGGAATCTCTTGGCACCTCACGATTCGATTCCGATTATGAGGTCAACAATTCGATTCTAAAACGATTATCGATGCATCTCGATGCAACACATTTTTACTTCCTACTTTTGTGATGATCATTAAATACATCAACAGATGAATTAACTTATCTAATATTTTATTAGAGAAAAAGCTTTTGTCACAAATGTTACTTTCTATGAACAATGCAATAATCAATGCAGCGTGCATTACAACACAATATGGAAGTATGTAAAAAATAGGTTTCAGTTTTATTTTCTTTCTAATCTTTCTTTTCTATGTCATTAAAGAAAAAGCTGCTCTTGAATTAGAAGGAGTTCTTGTGTCTGGCTGTGAGTTTGCGTGCATGCTATGCGTAGGCTGAATCGCAATCGTGTCAAGACAAATCAGATTGGCCAATACACACTGAAGATAAATTAAATAATTGTAAAATTACTAAAAGTATCCCTCTCTGGCGAACAGAATGTTGCAGCAGGCGAACAAATTTAAAAAAAATAAAAGGTAATATTTATTTTTATTTTTTATTCAGATTATTAATTTATCTGCATCGAGACGGAATCGTTCTAGAGAATCGCTATGCATCAAAGAATCGATTATTTTTCCCACCCCTACATTCAACTGAGACCGTTCACCTTTTCCTTTTTTTTATTAATATATTATAATCAAATACTTGATTTTGGGAATTCAATCATTTGCCTTCAGATTTCTAACTTGCAAATATATAAAACATGTTTGTACCATACTATGTTGTAGAGGTGTGTATATGTTCAACAGAGTAGGAAATCAATCGTTAACATTTAGATTGAGTATGTTTTAGTGTAATGTCAGATTTTGCAATTAAATACAGCCTTTGCGATATAGAATGAGATGACATCAATCTCATACACACTACAGCCTATAATATGCAAACGCATTTGACTGCGTCCCAGCCGTAAGTGAGCCTACTGCCTTTGTCTTATGTAAGCAGCTGCCTCGTTAGGCTGCATTGGGTTTTGCAGGCATTTTGAAAATCCAACCATTTAAGATGCTTTAATGTGATGGGTCACATTGGTGGTAGACGCCACTAGTGGGAACGCTTACCTGCTCGATGTCCGACCTGGCCGCGTCTGAGAGCAACAAATAAAGATTAATTGAGAAGTGTATACTGTAAAGTTGACACAGAGGACATCTGGCAAGACGTTTTATACTCCCGAGGCACCTCGCCACTAGGAGGATTTATTAGCTCAGGGGGAAGAAATGGATCATCCCTCAACCATTTATATCCTCAGCAGAAACTACACACGTTCATTACTTTCACAGTTTTAATCACCAGTACAGAATGAATACAAAAACAAAGCATTCATTGGTGCCTAGTTGAGCTGATAACCACTAACCACTGTCTTTCTGCAGGCGCTGTCTGATATGACCATACTCCAGCGGAGGATCCCACCTAGTTTTAGAGACCCAGCCAGCGCTCCATTAAGGAAACTTTCCGTTGACCTAATTAAGACTTACAAGCACATCAATGAGGTAGGAGACTGTTCTGCTCAGTGTCATGGATGATGTACCGATTTATTCTTTTTCTTGAAAAGTGTAAAGTATATTGTTGTATCAGACAAAGGTGATACATGTGTATCACCTAAATAGACCATAAATAGGCCATATTTTAAAGTAAAACAATATAGGCTGGATCATTTGATTGTTTTTTTTATTTTTATGAAAGCGCTATATTGTTTGTAATGAAGTAAAATGTTCAGACCATCCAATACTGTTGGATGGTGATTTGCTGTAGCTCCTCGCTCGGTCCCTCCTGGTCTTGTTATATCTGTGTAAATTAAAGAAAGAAGTCTCAGAATGTTTACAGAGGATCACTCAAAGCAAGGTAACCACAGTGACCCAAAAGGAATCTATAAACATTGGTTATTTTTTATTAAATTGTATTGAAATACAATATTTTATTAATGCAAATGGCATATCAGAAAGCAACTTTAAAGGAGAGTGTGACAGTCTCATATGGACCAGTTCTTAAGCTGAATGTCATTGAGAAAGCCCAAACCCCAGATATACAGATGTGAAGGATGTTACAAGTCAGGTGTGTGCTGTGTCTGCCCCCACTTCATCCAGGTGTACTATACCAAGAAGAAGAGGCGAGCCCAGCAGGTTCCCCCAGAGGACAGCAGCACTAAGAAGGAGCGGAAAGTCTACAATGATGGCTATGATGACGACAACTACGATTACATTGTCAAGAATGGAGAGAAGTGGCTGGACCGCTATGAGATAGACTCACTCATCGGCAAGGGCTCCTTTGGACAGGTGAAGGAAGAGTGGTTGGCTGTTGAAATGGTTACAACATGTGTGCGTTATTAAGTTTTCCATGCATCAGGCAAAGCAAAGCACATGTATTTGACGTCAATCTTTAACGAAATTGTTCTGGACGTCGCACACTGGAAGATGTAACAGATGTAACAAAATGGCACAGAGTGTTTATTCATTCCAACATGACAATATTTGTATGAAGTACATTGAGACTCCGAGATGTGTGGCCAAACACGTTATCTGCATAATGAGGACAATATGAATCTTTACTACTATCTGTGCCATTGCCTGGTGAGAGACGTTTTATTATCGATTTAATACACTTTCGGGAAAATATGTTTACAGCCAACAAAGGGTTGGGGTTACTGTCATAACTTTCCTTCCAGGGTAAATTATCAAACTCGATGGGTGGTACTACCTATCTCTTCAGCAATATTAAGGCCTCAACAGGTAGTTCCATTGTGCATTCATCTACTGTCTGCAGCGATGCTATAGAACTATATATAGAACAAAGAACCCTTTTCTCATAGAGTTTACCGGTAATACGTGATACATATGATAAAGGGTTGGCATTCAGCATTTCCTGGAAAATGTTTCATTTCCTTTTATTCATTTGTCATAACATATAATTAAAGAAATCGGTTGTAGGATCCACACATTTCTCTTGTTTAAACGTCTTTGTGATAAAAGACTCTTCTGTAAGGTTGTTGTTCAACTAGTACTTAGTGATATTATCTATGAGAACAAAACACTCATTGTTCTTGCCTAGAATATAAAAATATGACTAATGACCTGACAAATGAGGTTAAAGGTAAAGCATTATTATTCATAATGCATATGTGACACCAGGAACAAAACTGATCCGAACTGGAAACCTGTGATTGTGATCTTGATAAATGTGTAATGTTAATATTGTTCTTCCTCCAGGTGGTGAAGGCCTACGACCACCATGAGCAGGAATGGGTGGCAATTAAGATCATAAAGAATAAGAAGGCCTTTTTGAACCAGGCACAGATTGAGCTCCGACTGCTGGAGCTCATGAACAAGCACGACACTGAGATGAAATATTACATAGGTAAGCACCGATAACGTCCAAACTCTTAGAACAGCATTATCATGCGGGATGGCATCATCGGACTGTCTTAGGGGCTTGCATTCGTCCAAAGCACCCTGTCATCACGGATTAATTATAGCAGACAGTTACTCTGTAGGACAACCCGGCATGGTGCTCTCTGGTCAGTTTGTTTGTCCGAGTTGGCAACAGTAACTACGGGGGGGGGATAGGTGAATTACAACAGCTATCGTAGTGCTAGCTGTCTTATTTTAAGATGGGTGATGCCATTGGTATTAAGGTTTGGCTCTTATTCCCACATCTGAACTGACCATTGTTTTCCTCTGACTTCTCCTTCTCTCTAGTTCACCTGAAGCGTCACTTTATGTTCAGAAACCATCTATGTTTGGTGTTTGAGTTATTAAGTTACAACTTGTATGATCTCCTGAGGAACACAAACTTCAGGGGAGTGTCCCTCAACCTGACCAGGAAATTTGCACAGCAGCTCTGCACAGGTATGTGCGCACACACGCACGCGCACACACACACACACACACACACACACACACACACTAAAATCTGAATTATCGTCTGTGATTGACTCCTAACATAGTATATGAGGAAGAGAATAACACCTGGTATTTTAGTCCGGAGTGATTTGGGTTCTGTGATACTAACAATAACGTCTTGTTCCATGCCTGTATCACAAAGAGCCAACTATGTTCTTGACCTGTAGATGGCAGCAAACTCTAGTTTCCACTTGTTGGAGAATACAATTCTGAGCTCATTGAGTTCATTGTTAGAATATAAAATAAATACACAAGATCTAAATAAGAAGTGTCTTGTCAGTTGTCAGTTACCACCCTTAAGCCATTCAAAATATATTCCAAAAGCAATCAAGATATTTAATATATTTCGGACGGCTTATAGTCCATAATTGATATCTTATAGATGAAATGATGAGTCAAAGAAAACATTGAGCAGTGGCAAAGAAAACATTTGACACTTTTGATTGTTTTATTAGGAATTTTGCAAATTATATTAAAGACAATATATAATTAATAATGAAAAGTGATATGCTTATACATGTAACTTTTGTTTTTATCTACAGCATTATTATTCCTGGCCACACCAGAGCTGTCAATCATCCACTGCGATCTGAAACCAGAGAATATCTTGTTATGTAACCCCAAACGATCCGCCATCAAGATTGTCGACTTTGGATCCTCCTGCCAGCTCGGACAGAGGGTGAGCAATACATATACACACACACCAATCTAATAATACACGCCCAATGCATACATGGTGAACTCCAAAGGACCACATAATCCACAATAATGGAGACGGGAACAAAATGAGGCTAAAAACGAGCCCCTGGAGACGGTCAGGAAGGCACTCATGTCACACCATTCCCCCACTCTCACTCCACTGGCTGGAACAGCATGCAACAAACTCAGTGTTCAGGGGAGTGACAGAACCCGAACTCACCTACATCCCATCTTTCATCCACTTGTATTGAACTGACCCACCGTCAAGACTCTTTTCACACGCTCCATACAGTCCACACTCGATTCACAGGCTCCATACAGTCCACACTCGATTCACACGATCCATACAGTCCACACTCGATTCACACGCTCCATACAGTCCACACTCGATTCACACGCTCCATACAGTCCACACTCGATTCACACGCTCCATACAGTCCACACTCGATTCACACGCTCCATACAGTCCACACTCGATTCACACGCTCCATACAGTCCACACTCGATTCACACGCTCCATACAGTCCACACTCGATTCACACGCTCCATACAGTCCACACTCGATTCACACGCTCCATACAGTCCACACTCGATTCACAGGCTCCATACAGTCCACACTCGATTCACACGCTCCATACAGTCCACACTCGATTCACACGCTCCATACATTACACACTCGATTCACACGCTCCATACAGTCCACACTCTTCCACTCCTCTGACGCCCTCTCTCCTCTGTCCTCTGCAGATCTACCAGTACATCCAGAGCAGGTTCTACCGTTCCCCAGAGGTGTTGCTAGGGATGCCCTACGACCTGGCCATCGACATGTGGTCTCTTGGCTGCATCTTGGTGGAGATGCACACAGGAGAGCCCCTGTTCAGTGGATCCAATGAGGTATACGGCTGAGACACATGGAGACGCACCTGTTCCCAGACACGCGCATGTAGCCTGTGCGTGAGGACAAGGCCAACAAAAGACTGACTTAATGTTAGCGTGCATGTATGGCTCTCCCCGGATGTTAAAAATGATTTTGTTTTTTCATCGGGGCTCCACACTCTTTATGTGTATGTGTTAGTGTGTATTCCTCTCTGGTGGTGCCAGCTCCCTTCCCGGGAATGTTGTCGTTGGGGCGCGGGGCTCACCTCCCTCTCCGTTGCGTCTGCAGGTGGACCAGATGAATAAGATCGTGGAGGTGCTTGGTGTTCCTCCCAGCCACATGCTGGACACAGCTCCTAAGGCCAGGAAGTATTTTGACAAGCTGTCAGACGGCTTGTGGACAGTAAAAAAGAACAAGGACATTAAGAAGGTACTTAAATCCTGACCTGTACCATAACCACTATGGTAATTTTCTCCTCGTAGCCATTCTAAGTGATTGGTGTAATCAGACTGTAGCTGATGGTGTGTGTGTGTGTGTGTGTGTGTGTGTTTGGATCCAGGAGTATAAACCTCCAGCCACGCGACGTCTCCATGAGATCCTGGGGGTGGAGACCGGAGGGCCGGGGGGCCGACGTGCTGGGGAACCAGGTCATGCCCCATGTGACTACTTGAAGTTTAAAGGTAAACGACCAACAGAACGTATGTAGTGTACAGGGCACTACACATCACTAATCAGCATGTTGTGACGATACAGATTCAACAGAAATGTCCTGATCAAGTTCCCATTCGGTTGGATGTTTGATTGATGACGCACCACAGACTATAACATCATATCCTGTAAATCATGTCATACTTTCTCCCTGAATTTATCTCAATGCCGCGCCACGTTTTGTGTTCCAGACCTGATCCTGCGCATGCTAGACTACGACCCGAAGAGCCGAATCACTCCATTCTACGCTCTGCAGCACAATTTCTTCAAAAAGACAACAGACGAGGGAACCAACACAAGTTCATCGACATCCACGTCTCCTGCCATGGACCACTCTCATTCAACCTCCACTACAAGCTCCGTCTCTAGCTCTGGTATACAGATGTCTCTCACCTATCAAAATATGGCCATGGATGTTTTATGAGATGTATGCATGCACCTGAAATGTTGGTGTCGCTTATTCAAGTCAAGGCCATTTACTAGATTGTCACCTACTGCACTTCCCCCAAACACACTTTTTAGGGTTTGCTGCCCTCTAATGGTTAAACACCATCTTACTGCTATGCTTAAAACATGCTAGGTCGATCCTGATCGACCCTCTGAACACGCTAGAGGTCCATTTTAAAACATCTGCTCTAGCTCAGAAAGGCTTTTTTCACAATTGAGTGTTAAGGTCATTATTATAAATGATAATAATCAACAGTATATATTATTATTTTATTTTCATCGTGAAAAATAATAATCGGAGGGATGTCATATCTTTTAGTCCATCTGTTTTCAAACTTCTTTATTCCAATTAAATAACTCCCACAGTGTATATGTGGCTAGCGAATCCATCTTCAATTGTTAACTTATCTATATATTTAATGAGTTAACCAGGTAGGCTAGATATTATAGCTCTAGCTATTGCTCTATTCATGAGAAGGGTGTTACTTGGCTGGTTCAGTGGTTCGAACAATGGGGTCAATTTGTTATAGATCCATCAGGCCAAAACAAGCCATCGGGTACCCTACTAAAGCCTGCCTCTTGATGCTAAGACTGGAAGTCTCATGAACGTGCTACTTCTTGGTACTCACGCAAGCAATGGTTTTGGCATTGCATCTAAATGCTCCTGCAGCCACTAGAGATGGATAAGAGTTGACCTTTTCATGCTTCACAATGAGAAGCATGATTTTTAAACAAGGAACCACCAACCACAAACCTGTCAGAGCTGATATTGCCTTCTACAACGTGTGTGGTGCCTTTGCTAAAAAAAAAGCTTTAATAATCAACCACTATGTAGTTCCTTCAATTAACCATTTTGTTTGCAATGATACAGGATTTTAAAGAAGGACTTAATATCATCATCCTCATTACGTGTTCTCTCACCAGGTGGGTCGAGTGGTTCCTCCAATGACAACCGCAACTACCGCTACAGTAATCGCTACTACAACTCTGCTGTTACTCACTCAGACTACGAAATGACAAGCCCTCAGGTACTGACAGGTGGAAACAGATGCATATAGTATTATTTATTATTAGAATATATAGCGTATATAAGAATCAGGTGGACTCAAAAGGATTAATATGGACTGCCAAGGTTCAAGTCTTATGTTATTAGATCATTCGCCAACCACCACAGAGTAAAAAATAATGTTATGTATATATATTGGATAAATGTACTAGAAAGCCATAAGTATATTACATGGAAATAAAAAAGCTGACGGCATTGGGACACCGTATCAGTTAAAGTGGAATCATGTAGCTTAGGAGTGCTTATCTGGAAAAAAATGGATTGGACCCAAACAAATGTATACCTCCCTTTTATCAGTGGTCATGCCTGGCAAAGTATCAACAGCCACTCCTAAACACAAAGTCAACGGTCTCAGTCAGATACTGTTAAAGCGATCAGTCCACCAGGCCTCCCCCAGGGTGGGGCTGCGGGCTGCTACTGTACACGTTAGTCTTTTGATGGCGCTCCCTCTGCCCGTGGCCCCCTGCTCCCCTCCAGGCTCCCTCCCAGCAGCAGATGCGTATTTGGCCCAGCAGCGAGAGTGGCGGCGGCGGCGGCGGCGGCGGCGGCGGCGGCGGCCAGGAGTCCTACACTCAGCTGCTCCTCCACAAGCCGGCTGCCTCCCAGCAACACCAGCGTCACTTCCTGGACGCGCCCCATCACCCCCATCCTGTCTACACCCACCACGGCAACGGCGGGCGGGGCCTGCGACAGGGCCAGGTGCCGACGGGCATCGGAGGAGGCGTCGGAGGCCAGCAGGGATCTTCCCCCCAGATGAGTGACAGCATGGATGTGGGCGTGTCCCTGGGGCTCCACCACCTAGGCGGGGCGGTGTCTTCCATGGAAGCCTCGCAGTTTGGCTCCGCCTCCTTGCCCCTAGCTCTGCCAATCGGACTGTCTGCCTTCCGGACTCGGACAGCCTCCGGTGCCCAGGGGCCACAAGCTCCGCCCCCTGAGGACTACTACCCCGTGTCCAACAACAATAACCTGGCAGGGGGCGGCAGGGCGCGGCCGGACTCGGACGAAGGGGCAGCCAACTCTTGATATACCCTCAAACACACCCTAAAGCCATACGACTTTAACAACTACAGTATACACATACAAAAGTGGTAAATAGACATAGAGCCCCTTCACCATACAGACACACAGACACACAGTCTCAGACACACATACTCAGTTCAGAGACTAAGTGGTGAACTTTGAGCTGAAGGAGATCATTTCTTCTACTTGAGAGGAGGAGAGAGGAGGAGGCGGGGGGAAAGCTTATTTTATTCTTTCTTTAAGTTTTTGTCTTCTTTGAAGAGTAAGGGAGGAGCAACAGCTGTGAATTAGAATGGAACAATTGAGACTGGCTTGTTTTTATGAATATTGTTGTTTAATATTAGATTTTTTTCTGTGGTTTGAGGAGCTGTGTGTTTTTACTTGATTGTTCCTGCTTCTGAAGGAGGAGGGGGGGGAGGGGAGAGTTTTATAAATGACAGCGTTGGATTCATTTTCCCATATTCATCCAGGACCGAGTTGAGTGAAAAAAAAAAGAAGAGAAATGCTATTTCAGCCACAGCAGTTAGAAAACACAAGAACATGTTAGCATTTTTGAAAAATGAAAATGCTTCCCAGCTTTAATTTTCAATGACATAAAGGTTCAGGAACAGGACTACGGTTGGAATCTGTCCGGACTGCAGCCCCCTGCCCCTCTGTTTTCTCTCTCTGTCTCTCTCTCTCTCTCTTATATGGTAGAAGTGGGGGGTGGCTGGTAGGAGAATGTGTCGGGGCACATGAAGGGAACCTCCTCCTCCTCTTATCTTCCCCTGCTCCTCCTGTGGTGGTTCCCCAGACAAGCCTCCTCCTCTCTGTGCTGCTAATCACCATGACAATTGATGCGGATTGCTGCTAAAGAACCAACACAGATCAATAAAAAAACGTTTAAAAAAACACAACTACATGACATCCAAACTTTTTAACCCTCCTGCTTCAGAGAAAAGGGATAAAGAACGAACCACTGCATCTCAATGTATTTATTACTATTTAACAAAAAAGAAAAAATAAGCCCTTTTTTCTGCTCTTCTTTGTTTGGTTGCCTTCTTTATGCAGGTGAGCTCTGATTGGCTATTGTAATAGTGACAGTAAACTGGTGGCAGTCAGCATTGTCCTGTTCTGTTGGTCTGCCACTGGTTGGGGGGCTGGGTCAGCCCCTGTGGGAGGGGAGAGGGACGGGGCAGAATAAAGTTGGATATATAATAAGAATAAAGAGTATACTTTTGCACACCAAGGTCAAAGAAACCGCAAATGTGCGCCTTTTTTGCTGTTGATCCATCCTCCCTGGACCCTACCTGCCGGCGTCAGTTGGTTCTCCTTGAGCCCTTTTTTGTCTTGTCTTGCATGTCACCCCAGGTTCTCGCACAGGTCTCAAATGTTAACTCCAGGTCCAGATGTTATCATATAGAGTACTCATACTTTTTCTTTTATCAACCTTCTGATGGTCGTTTACTTTTTGTGCACTCACATGATGATCCAAAGCTAATTTCCACCTGTCCACATTTGATAAGAAACACATTTAGTACTACTATACTACTATAAAGTAATTATATGCACCACTGCACAATTGACACTAGGGCACCATTAACCATAATACAAATATTTTAAATATTAATCTATTTTCCCATGTCGATGGCAAAGGTTCAAACAGCAAATTAAACAATAAATTTGTAGCTACAGAACCACAGAAGAAGGTTTGGCCCTGATTCGAAGGACTTCCTTGAAGTACTTTTTTTTTAGGTATCTACCATTTGTGGTGAATGAAACTTCCCGGATCATTAACTTGAATATCACCTTTACCTTTCAAATGTAAGACCTTAGTGACTTTAATATATTTCTCATTAATAAGCTATTGTGTATAAAACAGGAAACGGTTCATTCTTTCAAAGAAATTATTTGGTACAGTGAGTATTATGTGTGTAATGATACGCAAGTCTGAGGTAAGTATGACATTCGATCTCACAAGAGCTATAGGCTTAAACCTGCACTATAACTTGTCAACAACAGCTATTTACTCCATTAACTATCGTAACTAAGGTTTCAATCCATCCAGGGAATTTGTCTCTATAGATTGTTTTTTGTAGATTCAATGCTTGGGGAAAGTCTGAGATGAATTATTTAGGTTTAGCTGTAGCTACATCTCAAGCCACTGGAGGTTGTTTATGGGAAAACGTGCATTGTGCAGGTTTAAATACCAAACCAACGTGTGGTTGTCGCACCCTTGTAGAACCAAATACCAAACCACACCCTTGTAGAATCGTAGCGTTTTAAGTTAGTGTGAACCAATATTGTCCAATGTGATCTCTAGTGGCCCGTTGAGGCCCATGCGGGGCACTTTTTAGAGCAGTGGTTGTTAACTGGTCTAGACACAAGTTGTTTCTTGGCCATTAAGTCAAGACCGGAGAGGCTAAATTTATAATGTAAACGATTTATTATTATTTTTATATAAAACGTGTTTGATAATTTGTGTTATGATTTATTTAATCAACAACACTCTGTGCATCTCTTGAGGTGGTATGCAGAGTGCAACTGGAGTAGGCTATACTTCCTATGACATAACATAAAGTCTAACAGCTGTTAAAGCCTTTCAGATGTCCCCGACTGCATCTTTAGGTATCTTTGCTTGGAGATGTTTTTTGTCAGCTGAAGGAACCTGCTATTCATGATAAACACAGGCAGCAACATTCGACATGATGGCTGATGAGGCATGGCGATATTCACAAATGTGTTGTAAGATGCACACAGCAATATTCATTTAAATAAATATTGATAAAAAAAATGGCTAAGAACCGAGTATATGATAATAGCCTGGTAATAATGTGTCCTTCAGCCCTACAACTTTAAATTGGTGTGCCTTGAATTTAAGGTTGGGATTGCTACTGGCCAAAAATACAAATGCTGGATTATCTTTACCCGTAACATCTATTGGTTCCCAACATTTTCTGGCCTTATACCAAATTTTTCGGTCAGAAAATGATTGCATTCCAAATGTCTTAGATTATTTTGCATCTGCTTAACCCTATATGAACATTGCACTCAATATGAACTGCAATATCATTGTCCAAGTAACTTCTCAGTTGTTAATTTGTTGCTATAGTCAATATACAGTATATATATTCATAAACAAGGGAAATGTACTTTTCAAATGCAAGTTTATTAATTGTAGTCATTATATAATATACCTAATATAAAGTAACGGGAAATTGCAGTAATAATGATCGACAACTTTAATTTACATGCAAATATTATAGTCTTGTATGTAAACTTTTATTATACATATATTTTTATTGCAGTAGTTCATTTTCACATTGTTTCATTTTAAATGTTAATGTAAACGTCAAATGTCATTACCCATTGATCATTTATATAACATTTAACATTCAGGGCCCTGTCTACCCCACTCAGGGGCCCCTGAATTGTCTTCACATTTCAGCCCTTCTCCAGATGGATCAAAGCCAAATCACAACAGGTTCTAAACGTTTTCTCAATAGTTATATGGCCCTTGGTATTTTACTGGGTGTGGATGGGAAAGGCTCTGTGTGCCCATTAGTATTTCCCAAAGCTATTTAGATTAGGAAAATACTAATGGGCATAAAGAGCCTATCTCCCTACACACCCAGTAAAATAACAAGGGCTCTCTAGAAGGCTCTGGTATTTCATACCCGCATCGACACGGAAGAAATAGCCGTCTGACCTACACCGCCAATAATACTTCAGCATTTTGGCATATATTTGAATGTTAATAGAACAATAACGTGGATAATTACGTACTTCCACGTATGTTTGACAGTGAGATCACACGTATGCCAGGCCGTTCAGTACGAGACGCTGGCTACTTTTCTCGCCAACCACGTGACCGATCGTGGGAGCCGCGTCTGACCCGCCCCCTTTGGCGCGTGACTATGCGAACCTTCTCTATCAGACTCGGGAGCGCGCCTGCCCTGCGAAGTTCAAGAACACTGGGAAGTTTATTTAGACATTGCGAGCTGTAGCAGTTATTCTTCGTGCAATACATTTGGGTCAACATGCATCGTGCCATGTTTTTGCGGAATATTCGTCCGGTTTACCGATTGGCCAAATGTCCATATTCCGCTGCCAGCATTCCTAAGCCGAATCCTGAGCCCGTGGTTCAGTTTAATAAGGTATGGTTGCAAAGGTATGAATAAATACTGCATGCGTGTCTTCGAACGGTTGATGTATAAAAATACTGTAGACATCTATTCAAATACGACCTAAACTAATGGTCGCTGTGCCTACGCTACGCAGCATTATGTAGATGTTTATACTTCGTTGCAGGCTGTAAGTGACAGAAGGACCCCTGCGTAAGGTCTCATGTTTCGTGCCATTTCAATCTGGCTGGCCGAGTCCAGTGCAGAATCATGCATTTTAAAGCATGGTTGAACCTTGGACTGTCTTAGCTCTTACAAATGTTTATATATGCAATAAAAAAAACCTTAAACGACGTTCAGCTACGTATCGCCTCAGCTCGACACCGCCACCCTGATCAAGTTTGACTATTGCACCCAAAAGTTAAGTAGTTCATGCACAACCAAACGTACTTGAGTTTTTTTTTTTTCTTTCGATTTCGCAATGCTAACCCTGGTACAAGGCCTTGTGGGGGTCGAACAAGCGCCATAGTTTCGTTATCTTGTTTTCTGATCTTTTCCAGTAGTACGTTTAGAGGTCCAGTCTTATATGGCCCTCGACTCGGACTGAACCATTCTGACCACCTGACTCACTCGTTTACTCGTTAACTGGGTCACAGTGCAAGATAAAGTTGACCTCGAAATTTATAGGTTACGTATGAGTATCGAAAAGTAACTGTTATTTTGGATGTTAGAAATTTCTCGATAATGATGGGATCCTCCCCAACGCAGTTGAGTATATTGACGGAGTCGTGTGGGGATTCAAGGTACTTTCTGTGTATGAGGGAGAATAGGCATGTGGAAAGTACACAGCCCTGGGGCGCTGAGATTCAGAAAGCTGGTTGGGAGGTTGCTCCTGACCATTTTGATGTATAATACTTTATTGAAGCGTTTGAACGAGTCTATCTTGTTAAAGGCAATGAACAGGCTGTAGGCATAGCTTTTGGGTGCCCCAGGTGTTGTGGTGGTGGGCTAGGTTGGCAGCGTCCTCAACAGTGCGATGACCTAGTTATGATGCGCGCAAATGACTTGACATGGATACAGATATTCACAACTCTGCGTTCAGCAATATTCATCTGATGCTCTCCACCAATGAGAATACGTTTTGTGTGGGACATAAGCCTAGATCACAACAAAATACCTTTGGAGAGGGGTGCAGAGAAACATCACACAACGAACTTTATGTAGCCTCCTGTCATCTATATATTATCCTTATTGTTTTTCAGCTGTTCATCAACAATCAGTGGCAGGATGCACAAAGTGGGAAAACCTTCCCTACAATCAATCCGTCCACAGGCGAAGTCATTTGCCATGTTGCAGAAGCTGACAAGGTATGCATTATCTAAAAAAATTATAAAGACTATCGACTAACCCTGCTGTGTTTTTGGGGCTGCTTTGGGGATGGGTGGGGGGCCTGCCAACTTTCCACAGGTGAGCTGAGGATTTAGATTCAGGAGAATTAGAATGTGAATGTGATCAGCCTCTGACGGTCCAACTTACCCCTGCCAGCAAGTACTGAGGTACCCCCCCCCAGGAAGACTCACGTGGGTGGAGAGATATAGGTCTAGAATCCAAACTATGCTGCTCTAAATGTGAACTGTTTTGTATACACAGTCATCAGTATCTTCAATGTTGCGAGTCAACACGACTTCAGTTCAGCTCTTACAGCCCCTGTCACTTATACAACTGATGATGACCTCTGCTGAATACTGAACTACTTTTGTGCCAAGGCTGTGATGGGTATTTAAATACCGTACTTTACGTGCTGTGCACGTAAAATACTCAGTTATTTTCCCGCCAAGTCTCTCGCAGTGAATCCTCAGTTTTGAATCAAAAAAAATGTTGTATTACAATTTCAAATGTCTTATTTCAGACGGATGTGGACAGGGCAGTCAAAGCGGCCCGCAATGCCTTTCGGTTGGGTTCACCCTGGCGACGAATGGATGCCTCAGACCGGGGCCTGCTGCTCACCCGTTTGGCTGACGCCATTGAAAGGGATGCTGGTTACCTTGCAGTGAGCCACCCTTCCTCTTTTCACAACGACTGCCACAGATAACCCCCACCCTTCTGCTGTATCGGAAAAGGTTTGAATGAACAGACTGTCATCATGTTCCTGTTTGCTCTCGTCGTTTCCTCCAGGAGCTGGAGACCCTTGATAATGGAAAGCCATACGCTATTTCTTACGGCGTGGATATCCCAAACGTGGTCAAGTGTCTCAGGTAAAATAAACCCACTCTAACACGCTCTACGGCTTGTCGCCATTGTAGCAGAAGTGATTTTTTTTCCTCATATATTAGATTAATCTCCAAACATTCCTGAACTGTACAACTGAACATATGTACCCCTTTGAGTTATGTAGACGATAAGTAAATCAGGCGTTACTTCCTGTGATGCGGTCCTTTTCGTGACGCAAGTTTTCCTGTGCCTGCACAGATACTACGCAGGATGGGCTGACAAGTGGGAGGGGAAGACCATTCCTATCGACGGAGATTACTTCTGTTACACCAGACACGAGCCCATTGGTGTCTGTGGGCAAATCATACCAGTAAGAAAACCACAAAATTCAATTTATACGGACGTTAGCAAAACGTCAGTTTAAAGCTGATGTCTGTCTCTTCTGTTCCCTTAGTGGAATTTCCCTCTTCTGATGCAAGCATGGAAGCTTGCACCTGCCCTAGCAACGGGCAACACCATCGTGATGAAGGTTGCTGAGCAGACTCCCCTGACGGCTCTCTATGTAGCCAACCTTATCAAAGAGGTACACCCTTGCTTTGGTCTGCGTATGAGATATCCCTCCCATTAGGCAGTGAACCTACTCTACCATTGAAGTGCATTCAAGAGGTTTAATCTTCAACACATGCATGAACATGCATCTAGTGAATGAGAGAAATACTTTAATTATAGGCCATGTGTATTTCAAAATGGATATTTTACAAATGATTGAATTGTTAGTTGCTGCAACCATTAATTGCATAATTGCAAAGAATCCCAAGTCTCATGATATCAGAATGAGAGTGAACTGTTCTGCATTGGCCTAGCCTTGTGAAACCAGCATTCATCTCATGAGCTCTGCTCCGGTTTGGCTTTGATATGAGCCCAGAACCATTCTGTGGAATCTGTTATCCTCAATATCCTGTTAAAGAGAGGAGATTCCTTACTGATTAATGTTGTTTTTTTAGAAATAAACTGAACACTGATGTGTTTGTACTAATGTTCACTTATTCCTAATAACGATGGATCTCTCCCTCTGTTAGGTTGGTTTTCCAGAAGGCGTGGTGAACATTCTGCCTGGTATGGGGCCTTCAGCCGGTGCTGCCATCGCCGCACACATGGATGTGGACAAGTTGGCTTTCACCGGGTCCACAGAGGTACAAACTCATGAAGACAAAGTTAAATACTAGCAAATGACTGAACTAGCACAGACACTCCTGTGTGGCCACAACACGCTTGCAATAAACACAAAAAACACATTTACAAAAACAAATAGATGTTGTTGGTTACTAATTCTGCACCATCACTCCTCCTACCTGACAGGTGGGCCATCTGATTCAGCAAGCCTCAGGAAGCAGCAACTTGAAGAAAGTCACTCTAGAACTGGGCGGGAAAAGTCCCAACATTATCCTGTCTGATGCAAACAGTGAGTACTTTCTAAGTATGCGTGCCAAGGATAATGGGTGTAACAGAGTAATTGGTATCACATGTTAATGTTGCAGCGACAAGGTCACATGACTAACTGTGAATTCACACTAAAAGCAAAGGCGATGCGCAAAGTACATAAAGGTCAACGCAAAGACGTGAATAAATTAAACAATTCTGCCAACCAAGCAGGCGGCGGGATGGCTTTAATGGCGTGGCGCAAACTGATGAAAATTTGTAATTTTAACGAGATTAAATATTTGAACTTTCCCGCAAATTTCGCTTGATGCTCTCCCATTCTCGTGAAAAGTTTGCGGTTCGCGCAAGCAACCTCGCCCAAGTAAAGTGAGTAGAATATTTGCTTTGCTTTTGGTGTGAACGCACCTTATATCCCCTGCTCTGATACTATGCATGGTTGATGGTTATCTATGTGCTCCCCCCTCCCCCTTCTCCCAAAAGTGAAGGAAGCTGTAGAGCAGGCCCACTTCGCCCTGTTCTTCAACCAAGGCCAGTGTTGCTGTGCCGGTTCTCGGACCTACGTCCAGGCCGACATTTACGATGAGTTTGTGGAGCGTAGCGTGGAGCGAACCAAGAACCGTGTGATAGGGGATCCCTTCGACCTGAAGACGGAGCATGGACCTCAGGTAACATGGGAGACACAGCCGGCCATTATTGACGTCTTTCACAGTGAGTGTACAAACCACTGCACAGGCGCTATTGATTTTGAGGTTGAGTACGTGCAGTTGTTGGTACACTAACTGGGAAAGACCATTTTTTACTCTTTGCACATGTAGCCAGCAATTACTGAACTAGAAGACAATACACAATATACACAATACACAATACAATCACACAGCCGCTATACACTCCACACTCAAACCTGTGTGACGTCGTTTTCAGATCGACGATGAACAGTTTAAGAAGATCCTTAACTACATCGACATCGGGAAAAAAGAAGGAGCCAAAATGCTTTGTGGAGGAAAAGCGGCCTCTGACAAAGGCTACTTCATCCAGCCCACTGTGTTTGGAGACGTCCAAGATCAGATGACCATCGCTAGGGAGGAGGTAGGCTATTGGTTATTGGGTACATTTATATCCCCTTTAAAGGTTATCTAGGCAAGCCGCCTTGGAAAATCTAGCGAAAATAGTCTAGTCTGCCATAGCCAACATGGGCAATTGTTAATGATCATTCCCAGTCACACCACTGCGCTGGACAAACAGCTGACAATCCCGCAATATTTGGAGCAATATGTAGTGTATATTGATTTCTAAATATAACATCATAGTAACACCTTGCACCTCTGCATTCAGCACATTCTGATTACCAAAACTACCATCCGCAAGAATGCAAGCAAGCAGTTTTACCCCCTCTCCGATATGAGGGGATAAGCTGGTTATCGGTACACTGGCCAACAAATGAACAGCCGAGTGAGTGTGTGTGCTGAAGGAACGTGGAAAATGTGGACCACTGACTACATACATGATGTCACTGCTGAGTATTGGCTGACACATGAAAGATATTCTGCAGAATAGTTTGGTTTATATTTTATATATAATTGACGTTCAGAAATAAATATTAAGCTAGAGCTTGGTATGTATCAATGGAAAAGTCACAAAGTCCTTTGTACATACTCCATATATCTTTGTTTTTCCTCCAGATCTTTGGCCCTGTCATGCAGATCATGAAGTTCAAAACCTTGGACGAGGTATTGGAGCGGGCAAACGACACCAAATATGGCCTGGCAGCGGCTGTCTTCACCAAGGACATCGACAAGGCCCACTACCTCTCCAGCGGACTCCGGGCCGGCACCGTCTGGTACCACATTCCTTTCTAATGTCAAAGTATCAAAATATCAAATATCAAAGCACGTCTTTATTTGATCAGGGCGTGTACAGCATTATGCACTGAGGCGACTGGAGGGATTCAGACAAATCCAGCATATTCAGGGTATATGATTGAATTCTGGAGTAAACAGCTGCTCAGGATATTAATCTCATACTGGGCTAATGACCAGATGACTCAATATCAGACTAAAGGTAAGCAGGATGGTTGAATGATTAACATTCAATAAACCAAACAGTGGCATTTTATTGAGTGTTTTGGAGTTCATCCAACTGGTTACTGATAAACTTTATTCATCAGCTTCAACCGTTGGTCATGTGGCATGCTTTTATGAAGGGGTTGTCTGTCTGACTTCATCTGATTGGGGTTGTCTGTCTGACTTCAACTGATTGAAGTCAAGTGCTTGACAAAAGGCTGGTCTATTTTGTGATGGGGGATGTAGATACATCGCATGAAATAGGTTAGACTTGGGAGAGTAACCCATGCCCTATAAACAGACTTTTTAAATCAATATCCTAGACTTGTATCTATAAGACTGATGGCAGACAAGCTCAAATCTGGTTTGACGGGTTAGGGTTAGATTGTTTTGATGGTCTGTATTCTTCTGCCCTTCACCCTTAACACAATGGTCGGGCCTGCTTATTGGACTCTCTTTGCACAAATCGAATAATGGCAATGGATTGTAACCTTTAAAATGTTGTTTTTAGGTACATTGGATCCGTCTTTGTACTCATTAATCTGAAGTGTTTGCATGTGTTTATAAATTGGCAGGATTAACTGCTACGATGTCTTTGGAGCCCAAGCTCCATTTGGAGGTTTCAAAGCTTCTGGGAATGGCAGAGAGCTGGGAGAATATGGTTTGGACAATTACACAGAGGTCAAAACGGTAAATGGAACAATTTCAATACTGCACTTTTTCTTTAAAGAAAATACCTTCATTTTATTTTGGCTCTTCTATACTCCCACACATAATGTCAATGTTGTTCTTTCCCATCAGGTGACCATTAAGGTACCACAGAAGAACTCCTAGACGGCTTTCTAAAATGATCATTAATGTCCAAGGATGAGATATTTGATCTTCACATACCATGGCTTTTTCTGATGGATTGAATGATTTTGGTAATAAGCTACATGTGAGGTCAGTGATCCATATGGATAACTTTAATTTGTGTAATGAGTGTGGGGCTGTCAATAAATAACTTTCTAAAATATTCTCTTCTGCAGTAATTAGGTGAGTGCTGCATGCAGCACCCAACTATTGTTCTTCTTAGGCTTTATTAGTGTGAATGCTGAATCAGCTGGATATTGACATTTTTATTGTTCTCATTCGTACTTTTTCTAGCGCCCCTTTTTTGGTCTACTACTGCATACCTTCAGCTACAGAGACAGTCAAAATATTCAGCACTTTTAACTTTTTAACATATACACCAAGAGGAATCGACTCTCTAAAAACGTAGTCGGAGGCTATTATATCCGTTATACACAGGGGTGAAAAATAACCTCCTTTTCACAAGATATGTTGGGCCGGATCATGATCAACGTTTCCTTTAATGACACCGAAGCAGCTAAGGCTCACCACACACACACACATTGCTCCTTTCCTCGCGCTGCCTGACTACGGCGCCTGCTTGAAGCCCGAGTGATCAAGCTTCATCACAAGGACGTTATTCCAGAGGACCCTTGATGTCCGCTCCCCATCATGGCTGATATGCAGGTGAGCCTAGTATGTAACCCATGGGATTTCAATCTATAGCGAAATAAATCGAATAAATACATTTAACGTAGCTTTTTCTAGAATGAAGTAGTGGTATGAGTATAACTACACTATAAATAGGCGGGTGCATGGCGTATTTAAAGGGAGCCCTAAGGGAAGGTAATGCAGATAGTTAAAGATATGAAACCCCGTTAGTACATTAAGACGAGTTGTTGCTGAAAACATACACAATGACCATTCCAGACGTGTATCAATACATTAGATTTATAAAGAGCACACAGATAATGTAGATCGACTTGCAATAATTATCAGCAATATTACAGTAAAACATTTACAGTTTCTTTTGATAAATGATCAAAATGTATACAGACAATTCCTTCAGCTTGTAAAAGACAGCATTAGAGATTAAACAATCATAAGATCCAGCACTGTGGTCATCATTATCTAACTAGTACAGTAACCTTCAGTATAAAGCTACATTAAATAGGATTGATCATAAAACATACAAATATCTTCATTGGGAAGGGCTAGTACCCCTCACCCTTCTAGTCAGCAGGCTTCAGTTCCAACAGCCAATGTATATAGCCCTTCTTCATAAAGATAAGCATCATCCTCTTTCTAAAGATGTACAGGCAGTTATGGATAAAGCATGTTGAACCCAGCCCTCTTCAAGGGGTTCTTGATGGCTAGATGTTTTAACTTGACAGGGATGAGCTCTTGTTGAACTATCTGCAGAGGCAAAGCGTGTTCTTAAAGTAATATACAGATAAAGAATTGCCTCCAAACTGCTATACCTTAAGGTGACCAGATTTCTGAAATGAACGCTAATACATTTAGCCTATTCTTATCATCGAAAATGTAGTCCTCTAGCAAAGTATTGTGCAGTGAAGGCCAAATGGTTTACTATGATGTTTTTAAGCTTTGGTAAAACACCCCGAAAGAAGCCAAACTAGGCCACTCAAATAAGGAATGGTTCTATGTTGCATTGATAGCCTATTATTCATGATCGGTCATTACTACTTATGGTATCAAGTTGATAGATATACCCCTGCTTAGTGAGCTGGTTTCACAGCCTATGAGAGGGACACGGCACTAGTTACCAACTGTCCCAAAATGAGTATATATATATTTATAGAATCTTTTTATTTTTTAAGGGGTCATTACCCTGTTTAAAAGCCCCCAGAAATGGGGACGGTCCATTAAAAACGGGGATGTCTGTCACCCTACCATACCGACACATAATACCTGTGTTGATAGTGGCTAACAGATCAAACCCCTAGCTTAATACATTATTACAACATTCTGCTTCCTGAAGCAGCAACTTTGTCAACTGATAGTTGTTGACTTAGTGTGTGTGTGTGTGTGTGAGTGTGAGAGAGAGAGAGAGAGAGAGAGAGAGATATAAATGTAATACGAAACATCTGGATCTGCCTTCAAGTGGACATGGTTTCATGACCACACTCGCTCTCTTCAGGAATATCTTGGAGATCTGGAAGAAAAAAGCCGTCACTAAACACCAGCTAGTCATAACTAAACACCAGCTGGCCATCAATAAACATCTACATCAGTCACTCAATGATATTCATTGTTACACATTATTTTAGTGTGATAGAATTGTTATATACTATATTTGTAGAAATAATTGGAAATTATTTGACAATTTGTCATGTATTACGGATCTCATCACTGTTGGTCGGGTTAAGGCTGAACTCAACAAATCATCCCCTCTCTGATTGGTTCGGTAAAACATCTTGCCCATCAATAGCAGGTGTGTGACATTCAACACTTTGGGTTCCTTTTTTCAAAAAATCTTCAAAATCTCTAATCATACCCACTGCACCATAAATCGTAGTCAGGGCTGACCCTCACTATATAGTCTAGGCAGTAGAATGGAACCAGTGGAACCAGTAGAATGGAACCATCAGTCCTTTACCAGGCTATCGGTAGTTAAGCCACACCCACCTCTGGGGCTGTCAGAACGGGGGGAGATCCGGACCACATCTGGCTCCTCGTCCTCCTCGCTGACTTCCTGGATCGGACCGTCTAATTGGTCCACAGCTTCCTGGCTGGCCAATGGGGCGACGGTGGGGATATCAATGTCACTGCAGCTCTTCCTCCGAGAAGCCTTCTGCAGAGAAACGGTACACACAAAAAGATACAAAACAACCTGCGTTAGGGTTTAACCAGTCCCATACAAACTAGCGTTAGGGCTAACTAACCCTGTACCAAACAACTAGTTAGGGCCAACTTACCCCATACAAAACAAGCAGCGTTAGTGCTAACTAACCCTGTACCAAACAACTAGTTAGGGCCAACTTACCCCATACAAAACAAGCAGCGTTAGTGCTAACTATCCCCATACAAACAACTAGCATTAGGGCTAACGAACCCCATACAAACAACTAACATTAGGGCTAACTAACCCCATACAAACAACTAGCATTAGGGCTAACGAACCCCATACAAACAACTAACATTAGGGCTAACTAACCCCATACAAACAACTAGCATTAGGGCTAACGAACCCCATACAAACAACTTACATTAGGGCTAACTAACCCCATACAAACAACTAGCATTAGGGCTAACTAACCCCATACAAACAACTAGCATTAGGGCTAGCTAACCCCATACAAACAACTAGCATTAGGGCTAACTAACCCCATACAAACAACTAGCATTAGGGCTAACTAACCCTATACAAACAACTAGCATTAGGGCTAACTAACCCCATACAAACAACTAACCCCAGGACTATTCTACCTGGGCTTTGATTAGGGTCGGGGTTATTGTACCTCTGGTTAGGATCAGGGTCATTCTACCTTCAGTGCATCACCCACCTCTCCCTTGTTGCCGTGGCCCTTGCCCCGGTTCCTGCGGTGGCCCTTGGGCACCATCTCTTTGAGCTGCTTCTCGGCCTGGGCCCGGGCCTTCTCGCTCTCCCCCAGCTGGCCCTCCAGGGGCTTCAGCCGGGCCACCTCTTCCTGGAGGAGCGCCAGCTGCCTCCGCATCATGGCGGCTTCGCCAGCGTCCAGCCCGGTGTCTTTGGACACCGAGCGGGAGAGACGGGGCACAACGGTCCCAGCGGACAGAGCGGAGGCCGGACCCCCGGGGACACACAGCTCCAGCGCCGAGTCCTGGCAGATCACCGCCGCCTGGAGCAGGGATCAATGAACGACAAGGGTCAACCAAATGCAATCAGATTCAAATGATTGCATATTTTTATATTAGGTTGTGAACCCCGGGTTAGCTATGGTTGGTAGGAAGGGAGGTCGGTAGGGGGGTGGAGAAGCAGGGAGAGGGGAAGTGAGTGGTTATCTTCACAAACCTGAAGTGCATGGAGCGTAGTGCTGAGGCTGACCAGGCGTTGACATACTTCCTGAAAAAAACACATAAGAAGCTTGAGGCTGGATAGGTTAAGGGTTAGACAGTGGCTGAATCTGATCAGACAGGGTTAGACAGTGGCTGAATCTGATCAGACAGGGATAGACAGTGGCTGAATCTGATCAGACAGGGATAGACAGTGGCTGAATCTGATCAGACAGGGATAGACAGTGGCTGAATCTGATCAGACAGGGATAGGGTTAGACAGTGACTGAATCTGTTCAATCAGTGTGAGGGTTAGACAGTGACTGAATCTGTTCAATCAGTGTGAGGGTTAGACAGTGACTGAATCTGTTCAATCAGTGTAAGGGTTAGAGAGTGACTGAATCTGTTCAATCAGTGTAAGGGTTAGACAGTGACTGAATCTGTTCAATCAGTGTAAGGGTTAGAGAGTGACTGAATCTGTTCAATCAGTGTAAGGGTTAGACAGTGACTGAATCTGTTCAGACAGGGTAAGGGTTAGACAGTGACTGAATCTGTTCAATCAGTGTAAGGGTTAGACTGACTGAATCTGTTCAGACAGGGTAAGGGTTAGACAGTGACTGAATCTGTTCAATCAGTGTAAGGGTTAGACTGACTGAATCTGTTCAATCAGTGTAAGGGTTAGACTGACTGAATCTGTTCAGACAGGGTAAGGGTTAGACTGACTGAATCTGTTCAATCAGTGTAAGGGTTAGTCAGTGACTGAATCTGTTCAGCCAGTATAAGGGTTAGACAGTGACTGTATCTATTGAGCCACTATGGGCCTGTTTGGAGGGACCTCTCCTTCAAAGAGTGCCTCAAAATGGAGTTGCAGGGAGAAGAGACGGTCATAGGAGTGGGTCAAACACTACCCTTACCCCTAACACTCCTTTGAAATGTAGTGTGTCCTGAAACCAGAGAGCATATCTGAAGGGATATGACCAAATAATAATAATAATAATTAAAAAAATGTATCTCACCTCGTTCATCCCTCCATCTTGAAACCGGTTTCCGTTGGTGTCCTATGAGGACACAGTTTGATATTTACTTAGAACAGGAAGTGAGGTCATGGCTTTAAGTACTTAAAACAAGTGAGGTCATGGCTGGACTGGTTAAAGATTGCCTCACCTCAGACATGTGACTGCTGAACTCATACGATCCATTTAAGGCAGGGTCTCCTGCTCACAAGGGGAGATGGGTCTATTTTAATATGTATTCAAAACTTTGTTGAAATAGTACTACTTCAAAGGATTTGAGGTCAATACTCACGGTTTGGTGAGCACGGGTGGTCCTGGTTGCCGTTGGCGATGCTGCATGTTAACGACTGCGACCCCAACAATAACTCAGTCAGTCGGTCAACTGAGGGAGAAAAATATTATTTTAAACAGTGAATCAGCATTTTTCTATCACATAGCTAACCCTAATGGTCATTATTACCGTTCAGAAAAGAGAAACCAAGATGAACCAATCAGAACAGAGACACAGGCATAGGAACCAATCAGAACAGAGACACAGGCATAGGAACCAATCAGACCAGAGAAGCAGCCGTACCTTCAGAGATGGCGTCGGTGAGGCGTTTCTCAGCGTGGGGTGCGTGGGGCGTGTCCAGGCGGAACAGGTTCCGGGTGTTGGAGGAATTTGGGCTCTTCTCCCCCGATTTGGTGAGCTCCGCCAGGTCTGAGAACAGAGTGACCCTCTCCTGCAGGAGCTCCAGCACCTCCCTGTCCTTCTGCTGGATGTCCGCTGTGGAGGAGGTGCAGCCCATTAGCCCTGAGTTATCAACCCCTACCGACGAGCACACATTCACCTTTAGCTCCTCCTGTACCCATCACTAAAACATGGAAGGAGGATGAGAGGGGAGAGGGGGGAGGATGAGAGGATGGGAATAAGGAGAGGGGGTTGAGAGGAGGAGATGGAGAAGGGATGGGGGGGGGGAGGATGGGAATTAGGAGAAGGGTGAGAGGAGGCGATGGAGAAGGAGGTAGAGGGGGAGAGGGGTGGAGGAGGAGAGGATGGGAATTAGGAGAGGGGATGAGATTAGGAGATGGAGAAGGAGGTAGGGGAGGATGAGAGGACGGGAATAAGGAGAGGAGGAGATGACGGAGGAGAAGGAAAGGAAGAAAGGAGGATAAGAAAGAGTTGGACGGTGAGAAGGAGGCAGAGAGGAGGAGCAGGATGAGAGGAGCACCTCTCAGTCGCCGCAGTAAGGCCTTATCCTCTGTCTCAATCAGGGGGAACTCCTCTCGAGACGGACACCTACACAGACAGATGGACAGACAGAGGTTTAGATATACATATATACTCCTCTTGGGACCTTAGTTTAACTAAAAGAAAAAAAGCAGAATGCAGAAAACCAAAAGACAATACACGACAGTAGAACCGAGAGCCGAAACTGGGCAAAGAGTTCGGCAGCAGTGTTCGGTTCTTCACAGGCATAATCAACGTGTAAAACAGCCTGTCATGGTGTTATGACCGAACCCTGATGGTTGTGGTTGTTATGATAGTAGTGATAGTAGTGATAATCATGATAGTTATGAGAGGTAGTAGTTGTGATGGTTGTGAAAGTTATGGCAGTCGTGCTAGTTTGATATTGGTGATAGTTGTGGTATTTGTGATAGTTATGACAGTCGTGACAGTCGTGATCGTTTTGATGGTTGTGATAGTTATGTGTTAGTTTTGATGTTGGTGGTAGTTGTGAAATTGGTGATAGTTGTGATATTGGTGATTGTGATATTGGTGATAGTGTTGATAGTTGTGGTATTGGTGATAGTTTTGATATTAATGATAGTTTGGATATTGGTGATAGTTGTGGTATTGGTGATAGTTGTGATATTGTTAATAGTTGTGATATTGGTGATAGTTGTGGTATTGGTGATAGTTGTGATATTGTTAATAGTTGTGGTCTTGGTGATATTGGTGATAGTTGTGGTATTTGTGATAGTTGTGATATTGTTGATAGTTGTGGTCTTGGTGATATTGGTGATAGTTGTGATATTGTTAATAGTTGTGATATTGGTGATATTGGTGATAGTTGTGGTATTGGTGATAGTTGTGATATTGTTAATAGTTGTGGTCTTGGTGATATTGGTGATAGTTGTGGTATTTGTGATAGTTGTGATATTGTTGATAGTTGTGGTCTTGGTGATATTGGTGATAGTTGTGATATTGTTAATAGTTGTGATATTGGTGATATTGGTGATAGTTGTGGTATTGGTGATAGTTGTGATATTGTTAATAGTTGTGGTCTTGGTGATATTGGTGATAGTTGTGGTATTTGTGATAGTTGTGATATTGTTGATAGTTGGGGTCTTGGTGATATTGGTTATAGCCATACCTGAGGACAGTCTGCTGTATGAGGGTCATCCAGTGTTTGCGGTCCTCCTTCGATGCTGCGTAGAGCTCGTACATCTCTGGGGGGGCGGAGTCACTGATCACAAACATCCCCCGCTCCTGATTGGCTATGTCCCTGACGATCAGCTTGTTCAGGGAAACCACAGAGGGCTTGTCCTGGATACACACACACACACACACACACACACACACATACACACACACACACACACACACGTTTACACACTTCAATGTGGAATTCATGAGATTCAATATAACACACGTCAGCGTCGGAGTCTGTCCCGTTTTGAGGTGCTCCTGGTTCCCCTCCGGCTTCAGGGATTGGCTCCAAACACACCGTTTAGGGAGGGGCTTAACAGACTGTTTACACTAGAGGGAGGAGTTGGAGAGGAGGAGGTAATGAGGAGGAGGTGGAGAGGAGGAGGTAATGAGGAGGTTTATAGGAGACACTGTAGAGAAGGAGGTGGGGAGGAGGAGATAATGAGGAGGTTTATAGGAGACACTAGAGAAGGAGGTGGAGAGGAGGAGATAATGAGGAGGTTTATAGGAGACACTGGAGAAGGAGGTGGGGAGGAGGAGATAATGAGGAGGTTTATAGGAGACACTGGAGAAGGAGGTGGGGAGGAGGAGATAATGAGGAGGTTTATAGGAGACACTAGAGAAGGAGGTGGAGAGGAGGAGATAATGAGGAGGTTTATAGGAGACACTGGAGAAGGAGGTGGAGAGGAGGAGATAATGAGGAGGAGGTGGAGAGGAGGAGGTAATGAGGAGGTTTATAGGAGACACTGTAGAGAAGGAGGTGAGGAGGAGGGGGTAATGAGGAGGAGGTGTGGAGGAGGAGCTAGTGGGGAGGAGGTGTGGAGGAGGAGCTAGTGGGGAGGAGGTGTGGAGGAGGAGCTACTGGGTAGGAAGTGTGGAGGAGGAGCTAGTGGGTAGAAGGTGTGGAGGAGGAGGTAGTGAGTAATAGGTGTAGGAGGTGTGGAGGAGGAGGTAGTGAGTAATAGGTGTAGGAGGTGTGGAGGAGGAGGTAGTGAGTAATAGGTGGAGGAGGTGTGGAGGAGGAGGTAGTGAGTAATAGGTGTAGGAGGTGTGGAGGAGGAGGTAGTGAGTAATAGGTGGAGGAGGTGTGGAGGAGGTGCTGAGGAGGACTGACCAGCGAGGGGAAGGTAAACCTCTGGTCTTTGTCCTGGAGGAAGACGAGGATATCAGACATCAGCAGAACCTGCACATCTGAACACAGGGATAGTTAGTTTGTTAGAGTTAAAATGGCTAGTTCGGATTAACACCTACTCTCGGGTTAACCCGTTCACACACAGACAGATGGAGGGGTAGGGTTCCGAGACTTCATCAAACTCTAATCCTACCCCCTTACTATAAAACTATCACTTAACTCTAATCCTACCCCCCAACTCTAATTCTCACACTAACTCTAAAACCACCCCCTAACTCTAATCTTACCCTGTAAAACTAAGTCTAACACTAACTCTACCACGACCCCCTAACTCTAATTTTACCCCCTAACTCTAAGGTTAACACTAACTCTAAAGCGACCCCCTAACTCTAATCCTACTAACTCTAAAGCGACCCCCTAACTCTAATCTGACTAACTCTAAAATGACCCCCTAACTCTAATCCTACTAACTCTAAGGTTAACTCTAAGGTTAACACTAACTCTAAAACGACCCCCTAACTCTAATCCTACTAACTCTAAGGTTAACACTAACTCTAAAGCGACCCCCTAACTCTAATCCTACTAACTCTAAGGTTAACACTAACTCTAAAACGACCCCCTAACTCTAATCCTACTAACTCTAAGGTTAACACTAACTCTAAAGCGACCCCCTAACTCTAATCCTACTAACTCTAAGGTTAACTCTAAGGTTAACACTAACTCTAAAGCAACCCCCTAACTCTAATACTACTAACGCTAAGGTAAAGACTAACTCTAAAGCGACCCCCTAACTCTAATCCTACTAACTCTAAGGTTAACCATAACTCTAAAGCGACCCCCTAACTCTAATCCTACTAACTCTAAGGTAAACACTAACTCTAAAGCGACCCCCTAACTCTAATCCTACTAACTCTAAGGTTAACACTAACCTTAAAGCAACCCCCTAACTCTAATCCGACTAACTCTAAGGTTAACTCTAAGGTTAACACTAACTCTAAAGCGACCCCCTAACTCTAATCCTACTAACTCTAAGGTTAACCCTAAGGTTAACACTAACTCTAAAGCGACCCCCTAACTCTAATCCTACTAACTCTAAGGTTAACTCTAAGGTTAACTCTAACTCTAAAGCAGCATTACTCATTGCGCGGCTCGCAAGCCACATGCGGCTCGCCAAGCCTCTATTTGCGGCTCGCATGGCGGTAAAAATATACAGTGATATGATCATGCAGTGAATACAGATATTTAAAAAAACAATACAAACAATTATTTAAAAAATAAATCAACAGCGGCATTAAAAGGTGGAAATATAGCCTTGTCTAGAAAATATTTTTAAACTTGCTCGGCTCTACGCTGACAGCGGGGTTGCCAGATTGGCGGTTTTCCTGCATAACAGGAGAGAATGTGCTCTTTGGATGGACTTATTCTTATTAACTTATTCTTCAATAGCTTCCATGTTATGTGACCCAGTGTCTCCACATTATTCCAGAAAATAGCACACAGTCACACAAGTCTTAATTTTCCTCTCAAAGTGCACCAGATTGATGCATTCCAGGTTAAAAGGTACCAAATTTTCTTCCGGGGGAGAATGCCCCCGGACCCCGCTAAGGACCAGGTTCCCTTCACAGTTTCACAAAATTCTGTGGGAAACACTGCTTCAGGGAGGACATATTATTAAGCAGGTATACTTATTTATGACTGGAGTTATAGCTTTTGATACTTTGCGGTAAAAATGGCTCTCCTGTTGACGTCGTCCTGTCAGTGCGGCGCTCCTGAAAAAAATAGTGAATACCACTGCTCTAAAGCGACCCCCTAACTCTAACCTTACCCTCTGACCCTAACCCTCCCCCCTAACCTGAGGCCCACCTCCCAGTCTGACCCTCGGGGTACCTTTCATGCGGGAGCCCTGGATCTTCCAGAGGAGGTTCCCATCGTGCACCAGCCTCCTGCGGAGCAGTTCTCCTCCTCTGAACACGCCTCCTCCGCTGACCTCCGTCTGGGCCCGGGGGTCCAGCCTGGCCTGGATCTCCTGCAGGCGCTGGGTCCGCTCCAGCTCCAGAACCTCCTGGTCCACTGACTTGATCAGGTCCTTCAGCAGCCTC
Source organism: Pollachius pollachius (assembly GCF_949987615.1). Taxonomy (NCBI): domain Eukaryota; kingdom Metazoa; phylum Chordata; class Actinopteri; order Gadiformes; family Gadidae; genus Pollachius; species Pollachius pollachius. The sequence continues at coordinate 44,345,604 of NC_136934.1, read as the reverse complement.
AGCGCGGTGCTCAGAGACTGCACCTCTTCCTCGTTCCCTGGGGAGGTGAGGAGGAGGCCATTAGCAGGGACACCAGGTTAGACGCTATGGTATGGGTTAGGGGCCGTGGACAGGTTGTAGGGATGGGGTAGGGGTTAGGGGCCGTGGACAGGTTGTAGGGTTGGGGTAGGGGTAAGGGGCCGTGGACAGGTTGTAGGGTTGGGGTAGGGGTTAGGGGCCGTTGACAGGTTGTAGGGTTGGGGTAGGGGTTAGGACAATGTAAGGTTGGGGGCAGGAAGGTATTTGGGTTAGGGTTAGTTACCCTTGGTGTTGTCTAAGATCCTCTGTATCAGGACGGGGTACTTGGTGATCCTTTGAGTTACGAGGAGAATGCATTCCTGGATCCCATGACGACGTAGCAGAGGACCTCGTGTCACTTTCTGTTTATTAAAGACAGATGGAGTCAACACACATCGTAACCATGGGAACCTCAAACCAAGCTTCCATATGTCAACCAGGTGTCAGATTTCAACAAGAACAGTGCCATACTGTACTTTTACAACAGTACTAGTGTATGTAGTACAGTGATTATCTCTATATATCTAGAGGTGGTGGTTATTAACTAGGGTAGAAGCAGCAGTATTTACCCGAACAAAGTGCTGGAACCTCTTGTCCCTGGCTAGCAGCTCCTTGTAAAGCTTCACGGCTTTGGGATGACGACTGCAGAACTCAGAATAAACCTTCCGGATATCTTCTGCACTCTGACCTGAAAACTATGCACATCCAAACACACACACACATACACACAGACACACCACACACACACACACACACACACACACATTCATACGAATATATATCAAACATATGAAAAATACACAGAATAGGGTGTTATGTGTGTATAGGGTGGGTGTGGTCGTGTATATTTTGAGTGCCAGTAGTGTGTTTGGAGTGGGTGTGGTGTATATTTTGAGTGCCAGTAGTGTGTTTGGAGTGGGTGTAGCAATGTTGGGTGTTGGCGTTCCATGTGTGTAGCAACCTGATTAAGCAGGAGATCTCCCAGCTGCTGGATGTTGAAGTTGGTGGGGCTCCCAGGGGCCAGGGATTCTGTCCTTCTGGTCATCATCAGGGCCAGGAAGGCCTGGTGGAGCCCCAGCAGCTGGTCCAGACAGGGGAAGACCGCGTGTACCACCCCCGGCTCCAGCAGTACCTCCTCCAGCATGCCCCGGCGGTACACCCCCTCCATGATACGCAGTGTCCGCACGTGATGGAACTCTGTCTGAATGAGCTCTGGAGGAACGGAAAAGGGTCAAACACTGGGGACAAGATCACATCTACAACACAATCCCCGCACGCCCCACTCCTACAGTCTACTCGAATCATCATGCCAAACGTTACATCCTGTTTACAGCACTGAAGGGGCAACCAACATCCTGTTTACAGCGACCACCATCCTGTTGGCAGCAACCTCCTTCCTATTTATACAACCAACATCCTGTTTACAGCGCTGAAGAGGCAACCAACATCCTGTTTACAGCGCTGAAGAGGCAACCAACATCCTGTTTACAACACTGAAGAGGCAACCAACATCCTGTGTACAACAAACAACATCCTGTTTACACCAGTAAAGGGATGACCAACATCCTGTATAGGCAAGGCAAGGCAACTTTATTAATAATAGAGTTTATGTATACACAACCATCATCCTGTTTACAGTACTAAAGAGATGACCAACATCCTGTATACACAAACCATCGTCCTGTTTACAGTACTCAAGGGAGGGGCTACACTGAGTTTCATGAGAACATCCAGAAAAACCAACCAGGTAGAGAAACAGTGTGATGACAGCAGGGCCATCCCATGGTTAACTACCGACTAGCTAGATAGATAGATTATAATGAATTAACTAACCAAACTAACCACACACTATTAGAAGAGGCTAAAGCTGGAAATAAGTAGCGTAGAAATAATATTACACTCATTCAATCAAAGCAATATATAGAAATTACATTGATTGAAAGTAGTATAGAAATAATATTATAAACTTTCAATCAAAGCAATATATAGAAATTACATTGATTGAAAGTAGTGTAGAAATAATATCACACACTTTCAATCAAAGCAATATATAGAAATTAAATTGGACCAGTATTTTGGTAAAATGTAAACTCACCGTAGATGACGTCTTGCCGTTTGATGACGTCTTTACGTTGACTCTGAAGGAAGCTGTGGTCCACCGCTACACTCCAGCTGTCTGTAGACACACACCCGCCCTCCTCCTGTAGATCCTCCAGCAGAGAGGAGTAGTACATCTCCCCTGTTGGCCAGGAGTGACAGTGATAATACTGTTACTATATGACTATACGTGTGTTTATGTATATATATATATATATATGATATATTATAGATGCAAATATTACAATATAAAGAATATTTTACACCACGTACATATAGATACTATATATATATACAATACGATATGAACATCCATTAGAAATGTACAGTTTATATATGCAATGCAGGGTCCTCCCAGAACAATGTAATAGTGAACACGCACACTATTCTGGATAATGGATCACCAAATACTATAAAGAAATAACATCCTCACTGGAGTCTACCTATCACCACAATTACCAGCCTGTAATTATGAGTAGGTAGAGCCCTTATATATTTTGCCGTTGTCTAAACTACTAAAAAACATTTAAATAGGTGTTTAAACAAGGGCTGGGTGAGTGGGAGTAAAATAAGTGCTGTATTTGATAAATTACAAATGCATGTCGATGTGTTACCCTCGTCTGTCAGTGACTCCAGGGACATGGCTCGGTTTCTGAAGTTCAGGGAGTCGCTGGACTGAGACAGAATCCTCCTCAGACCTACAGGAGAGTCCTCACAACTACGCACACACACATACACACACACACACCAACAGTGTCAATAATAAATATTATTGAATATAATATAATATAGTGTAATAAAATAATACAAATAATAATGATCATCATTTCATCTATATCATCGTTTGGTTTCATAAAGATCTCACCCTGCGATGTTATTGGTGGAAACGCTCTTGGCCAATGAGAGTCCAGACCTCACTCTCCTTGAGCCCAGTAGCGATGCGCGCAGGCTGTCGGACGGGTAGATGGCAGAGCTCGGTCGCTCCTTCATCAACGGAGCTGAAGAGAGAGGAGAGGCTTACTGAAACGGTTCACACTGGCCACTAGGGGCAGCAGACACTACCCATCATGGTTACGGAAATAATATCAGCTGATTTGTTTGCCATGAGGCAATAATTAAGAAAATACAATGAACACATTGTAACATTTTATTTATGGTAGCTTTCTGTCTACTTTTCTGATTTGATTCTGATTCTGTTCTTTTGTGATTTGTTTGTCTTCATCGATTCATTTTACGCTGTCAGATTCTGATGTGGTGCATTTATTTATTAATCATTGTATGTCTAAATATACCAAAAGGAGGAATATGTACATAATGTATTCATTGACAAAAAGGATCTATTATTTAGTTGAACCAGCAGCATAACAGCAGAACAAAATCGATGCTATGTTTACAAGCATATAAATATGATATAGGTAAGGCAAATCCTCTCCATTGGTATTGCACACAACCGGGTTTGGTTTGACTTACTCTTGTTCCTGAGTGTTACATTCTGCAGAGCTGAGCTGTTCCTGACTAAGGCCAACTTCTGCAGCTGCAAAACATAATACAACACATTCATATCAGCTGCAACCTTCACCTTCTGCTATCTATAGCTATTATGTTACATAATAAATTAAACATAATATAACTTACATTATTATTTACCATCTTGACACTGCTAGTTATATTATATTATTATTCTAGTTGATATGAATAATAATCTTATTTTTTACCTTTTGCTTCATCTTGACGCAGGTAGCCAGTGTGTCTCGACAGCGATTATGAATGGTGACGTTACAGGCTGTAAGAGAGACAGACAGTTAGTGAGGGAGTCAGACAGGCAGAGAGAGAGACCGGCTGGGAGACAGGGTGAGAGACAGGGTGAGAGACGGACAGACAGATAGAGAGACAGGGTGAGTGACAGGGTGAGAGACGGACAGACAGGCTGTGAGACAGAAAGACAGGGTGAGGGACAGATGAGAGACAGGGTGAGTGACAGGGTGAGAGACGGACAGACAGATAGAGAGACAGGGCGAGTGACAGGCTGAGAGACGGACAGACAGATAGAGAGACAGGGTGAGTGACAGGGTGAGAGACGGACAGACAGGCTGTGAGACAGAAACAGAGACGGATGGGTCAGTTTAGTTAGAGTGAGTGGATTTAGTATTTTCAGTAGGGTTCATGTTGGTAGGGTTGGTAGGGTCTGTTTTGTTAGTGTTAGTAGTGTGAGTGGGTTAGTATGGTTGGTAGGGTTAATGTTGGTAGAGTTAATGTTGGTAGGGTCTGTTAGGTTAGTGTTAGTAAGTTAGTGGGGTTAGTATGGTCAGTGTTAGTAGGGCAGTCGGCCATTTTGCCCGTTCCACAGAGTGCTATGGGGTAGGGATGGGGTTGAAACAGGGCTTCACGGTTAGCAGAGTCGGTGTCAGCAGGGTTATTGTGGTAGCACTGTGGGTCTTTGTTAGTCTAATATCTGAAAACTACACAGGAACTTCCTGTTTTATGGTTTGGCCGACACCCTGTCACTTCCTGGTCTCTGCTCTGCAGCTCCCACACACACACACTCCCCCACGGAGACTTACTCGGACAGCTCAGAGCTTCCTTGGCGGTGATGCTACGGTTGCAGGCGGAGCAGAGTGTGGTGGCGGACACGGTGAGGGAGGTGAAGAGGTGGCCGTTGCTGTAGCGTGCCTCCCGCTCCCTTGCTTCCTTCTCTCGCTCCTTCATTCTCTCCTTCTCTTTGTTCTGGAAAACAATGAACAGTCAGTACAAAGGACCACTACCTAGCCCCTAGCACACTTGCTACCTAGACTTGTATCCAGACCAGTCCGGAGGTAGTTAGCAGTACTGACTCACAGTTGGTAGTAGCAACTACCTAGACGGTTCTCTACCATACTAACTCGTGGAATAGTCTCACCATACTAACTAACTAGGGTAGTCTCTGTACTAACTACCTAGACAGGTCTCACTAAACTACCTAGACTAGTTTCACCATATTAGTACCTAGACTAGTCTCACCATACTTACTACCTATTCTCGCCGTACCTACTACCTAGACTAGTCTCGGCATACTAACTATCTAGTCTCACCATACTCACTAACTACATTGACAAGTCTCAACACTATTAACTACCTAGTCTCACATACTAACTACTTTGACAAGTCTCAACACTATTAACTACCTGGTCTCACATACTTACTAAATAGACAAGGCTCAACACGATTACTTGCATGGTATTACTCCACCGTACTAACTTTTTGTATCCCATAGCAGTACTGTTGCCCTACTTGGCGGCCAGAAGTTAGTGTTTTTGAGGCAGCTGTGTCAAGTGATAACGGACACCATGAGAAAATAATCCAAACAATGATACTCTTTATCCTGACAGTGCTGGCCCATAGACAAGAGAAGAGCCCTAACCTCCCCTAGAGCCAACAGTACTAGAGAGGCTGTCAACGCACATAGGAAACAGAAGTGAATAACAAGCGGAGTTCATGAGATGAGGTCATCATGAGATGATGAGCTAATAGTTAATTCCATTATGCTTGTAAATGTGCTGTAGATGTAATAAGTTAGTATTTTAATAGTTAGTAAAAAAAAAAGCCACCCATCAGATTTTACAGAGTTACATGTGAGAATATCTGTTGGAGTTAACTGGGCCTGCCTTTGAATGAGCTGATTACAATATTAGACTACTTCCTGCACCTCTCTGTCCAATGTCCATCTCTTTCCTGATTGGTTCCGTGAAACTTGCCTATGAATCACAGGTGTGTGAAATGCAACACTACTTAATGGAGGAAAAACATAGGGAGGGAGCGGTTAGGGAGGGTGCGTTTCGGTTGTTCAGTTACAAGATCTGGCTCTCTTCTGTCCACTCTCTTTCCTCAAACATTACCTGTAGTAGCTGCTGTAGGTAAGTATTGAGATTTGTCAAGAGAGAGAGAGCAGAATATTTTAACAGATATTCTCGAATTTCCTTCACTAGTAGCTGACGGGTGGCTGTCATTTCCCACAAATCCTCCTTGCAGCTCCTCAATCTGACCAAGAGCACCGTTAACGAGTTAATGAAAAAATCATGAGCTCAACAGTTAACGAGATGATGTGTAGCTGTCCGTTACGTGCATATCCGTTGTTCTTTGCAGCGTCACATGTTAATAATCACAACCTCCATCATGTTGCCATAGTGAAGTTCCACTTCCTCCAAGTTGCAGTATTGATCATACACACTTCCCCCCATGTTGCCATAGCGATGATATACAAAACAACTGTCATGTTGCCATAGTGATGATATATAACCTGTCCTTTATGTTTTCAATGTGATGATATGCAACACTAGTACCATCGGGTTGCCATAGTGATGATATATGATATATATGCAACACTAGTACCATCGGGTTGCCATAGTGATGATATACAACACTACTGTCAAGTTGCCAAAGTGATGATATGCAACACTTGCATCATGTTGCCAGAGTGATCATATACAACAGTTCCATTGCAACGGGTTAAGTCAAGCAGGCCTGGGGTTTCGGCATTTTAGGGCCCAAAGGCCACATGGAAGGGCAGCAAAGCCATTGAGTAAAATACAAAGATTTTTAGTCCAAGGACATTGCTGCACCATCTTGCTGCACAATTTAATAAACATGTCTGAAAAAATACATTGCTGTTTTCTATAATTGGTGGGGGCTTTTTGGTCTACTCCATAAACGAATTCAAGGGTCATGTCTGGACTCAAAACTGATTCCGTTTTGATACAGTATGATGACTGATTTACATAATGTTGTCATGTTTCAGTGAAAGAGTAATGGTGTGTTCCTGAATCCTAGAACGCCAGACTTCCGAGTAGAAAGTCGAAGATTTCCCAGCTTTCTTGCGGCATTTCTCGAAGGCACGCCCCCTTTTTGTCTTTTCATCTTTCGAAAATCTGAGAGTAGACCGAGAGCAGTGATGATGCTCTCAATAAAATGGCTGTGCCCGTGAAGAGATTTTTCTTTTTGTATTTGTACCACGTAGGTCATTTTAATGTCGATTTTAAATGCTCTTACACACTTGATTACATTGCTACTTTATTCCGGTCACCAATTTATACATTGCATGGTCTTGCTGTGCGTGCAATACAATGTAAAGTTGTGTTGATTGTTTTCAGGCTGGTTTGCTAAAGAGGCTAATGCAGCTAACAATAAACGGCAAGCCAATTTTATGCCACAATCACAAAGACGAACAGGAACGCTATGACCAAAAGTGACGTCAAACGTGCAACTCGGCTGGCGTCCGAGGATTCAGGAACACACCATAAGCCTTACATAATATCGAGGTGAATTGCACTTCAATGCAGTATATTATTCTAATGAATGTATTCATAACGTGGTTCCTTTGGATTAAGGTTATTCATATGGGGATGTTTTTGGTCCGTTGTTTGTCAATAGGTAACGAGAGTTCAATGGGTTGGATTATTATCCTTCCCTGCTTTGAAGGTGTAGGCCTACGCCCTTGCCCCCACTACATACACACTTCATGTAACGTACAAAATTAAAACCTTTATTTACACAAATAAAAGTCTACACAGCTACGCCATAAAAATCTAAACAAATGAAGGATTGGATAGTAAACCACGACCCACTCTCTGGCCGTGGCAAACCATCGCCTCCTGTAGCCATGGCCACAACTTGACAAACCTTCCATAGAATCATTACACTGGATTAACCTCAACGGGGGTTTGTATCAATAGTCATCAGTGCTTGCCATTGTCAATGTCAAAACCGTACCAGATGGACAATCAAAGTCAAGGAGAAAACTGGATTTCAGTACCTGCTTTTGTATCACGGTTTACATGCCTGGAGTTTGAGAGTGACGATCTATAATAAGTCCCTAATGTTTTTCTTTCTCAGTGCTTCAAAATAATATGTGGAAGAATACCTGTACATATTGTAATACATTTTAATTTGACAGTAGGTACGGAAAAAGACACTTAAGGTCCCAAACCCTAATCTCACCTAGGGCACCAAAATGATTAGAACCGGCCCTGCTGGGATTGTTCTTCTAGCCAAAGGGGCCAGCACCTGCATTTGCTCCGTTCGTAGGATAAATCACAACCGACTGAAAATAAAATGTTTTGTATTCAGCAGGTGCACTAATTGCAGTCTCGTGGCTGGTTATCGTACGGAGCCCCGGAGGTGACAAAAATATTATTTTTTATTATAAATTATAGCCAAAACCAATATTAACGAAATACTAATTTGTGGCCTTGAAATACTTATTACATGGCCTCGGAAAAAACGCCTTCCGTGGCCACAAATAATTTTTAAAAAAAATCCTATAAGAAATCCTCTATGTCACCTCTGAGGCTCCGTAGAAATATAAATAAATAATCAAAATAAACGTAAATGTCACCATAGCCACGTGGATGTCCGCATACGCGCTGGCGCCGACTCTGACGCGGAATGTGGGCTCATGTTATTGGACAACGTAATATAAATTGTATTTTACTATTTTTACAATGAGGGATTGTTGGCTTTAGCAAATAGAAAAAGTCCACCTCCAATGCAATGCTGTCTGTTTTTTAACTGAATGATAAATATCCTGAGGAGATGAAACTGATGCTGGTTCACTTGGCAGTAGTCATTTTGTTGTTTCTGTGGGTTATCCTTAAAACCATTGGTTCTAAACAGCAAGCACGATGGCACAGTAGCCAATAAATAAAGAAAGGTTTGACTATTGCCATATTTTTATGGCAATATATACATCAATCCCAGTATATTGTATGTTGTACATAGCCTAACACACACACCGCAACACTCCACACTAAGATCATACAATATCCCCGCATGCAATACTCCCGCATGCAAATAACTGTGTGTCTTCGTGACAGAGTAGCCCGAAGCGCTTCGAGAAACGTTGTTTTAGAAACTATCTAGAAACGGTCATCTACCCTTCCGAGTCTCTCTCTCATCACCAGCACAGCGGCTGATCACCCCCTCCCTCGGGCACTCCATCTGTGTGTGTGCGTGCGTGTATGCAAGTGTGTGTGTGCGTGTGTGTGTCTGCCTTTCGTCTCGGACAAAGCGGAGCGCCTCCCTCTTGCCACGCTGCAGACTGCATGTGCGCTCTGCGGTAGATTTTCTTGAAAGCGCTAAAACAGATAACCGGTATAGGCGGCGTACACAAAAGGCACATATAAGTAGCGTAGTTGTAGACCCAGACCTCCTAGTTTTATGAGTAACGTTATGTTGGGCGTCGGGAGATGTAACCGTAACGGGGGCTCGATAAACCTTAAACCGGAAAGACAATAAAACACGCGCTTTAGAATAACGGCTCCTTGTACATTAAGTGAGAAAGTGGCCCCTGTGAAAACCATTTAATTTCATAAGATATTTGTATTGTCTCAACTTTGAGACACTCACCCTTGAATTGATTTCCTTCATCCTCTCTTGACGAGTTTTCAGCAGCGGTTCTATGACACGGGACATTACCGAGTATCTACAGATCCTTTATTCTTCACCGGGCTGAACTTAGGGCGAGCCACCGCGGAAAACGTGCTCCTGCTCCGTTAATATCTTTCAGGCTGAGGAGAAAAGTGACGATTTGATTAAAAAACGAAGATAATCGATCCGGGGGCCTATTTTATTATTATTTCTTCCTCTTTTCTGCGCGCGGAGACCGGAGACTTCACCAGGGTCAACATTGAGAAGGGGGAGGGGCAACACCTTAAGTCCCACCCCCCGGGCCCATTTCCAAATGATAGACAGGCACAGCTCCTATCTATCACCAATCACAATGCGGAGCCCCTTTCAATAGTAAACGTCTGTAGACGCGCCTTCCCCATAAATTGGAAGGCCGTACAGTTTATCAGTTATCAAGACGGAAGACCGTCTTCCCCTTCCTGTAATATAAAATATGCTTTTATGATAGTTTATAATATATGGATGAAAATAAAATTATATGATCTCATATCATATGATCCTCCCCATCCCGCCACATTCCGGGATTATAAACTGATGTAAGATGTTAAAACATATTTAATTGTCCGTTTAAAGTTTGGTTGACGTACAGGAGCATATGCTATACTAAATAAACAAATACAATTAAGAAGTTAAATAATGTGTATTCATAGATAATTGAAGGTTAATTAGATTGTTGTGCAGCATTTGCAGCACACATAGTAGAAAAAGAGCAAATATATAAAATAAAGTACTGCAAAAATTGTTAACGGTAGGGTGCAATTCCAAATTACACAATGCCACAAGTACCAGTTATGGAAATATAGGTGGTAGATGCGAAATATAAAAAAGCCATTGAGAAAACGTCGAAATTTCACTGGTATACGTTTGAGATCACATTGATGTATGATGGTTGTACAGAATCAATCCGAACCCCATGTAATAATATTATATTCAAACGTTTACTGATTACGTCCCTGTCAATGCAAATGAGACACATGGTGTCCCAGATGTCCTAGAGTTGTAAATAACAGTAAAAGAGATCCCTTAAGACATAGTTTTCCAGGGAGAAAGGCAAAGTAGTAGGTGGATGTAGCAAACAGAGCAGAACAGAGTTGAGACGGAGGCTGGGACCACTGGGAGCCCCCTGTGCCTCTCGGGTTGGGCGGCTGGACGGCCACAGGGAGAAAGGATGGCCCGACTGTCCTGGGGAGCATCGGCTGCTGAAGGTGCTCCTGTCAGGAGAGGCACATCACGGAGAGGATGAGAGTCAGTGTCAAGGATGCTCTGCAGTCCTCACAGCACCTGCTCTGAGGACCAGCTCTGACACCAGCCCCGAAGGTATATATTTATCTGACACGCTGGGCTTTATTTTACTTTGGTTGTGCCGGTAGATTGAAGACATTGGAGTCTGGTGCCTCAGAGGAAAGTTTTATTTGGGCGGGTTAGGGTTATATTATCTTGGTTATTATAGATCACGTCTGTGATAAAAAAGTACTACCTGAAAACTGTATCTTTCCTCAGAGTTAGGGTACTAGGTGTCAAGTGTTGGGATATAGTTGAAAGGTTGATAAGAGTACTGGGTTAGGGTGTTGGGGACAAAGAGTAAAGGTAATGTGTTTTAGGGTTAGTGTGTTGAGGTTAGAGGATTCGGATACTAGGCTAGGGTAAGCCCAGTACCCTAACTCTTAGGAAAGATACCATTTTCAGGTACCACTTTTTTATGATGTTATGCGATCTCCACGAAACATACCTATAGTGATCTATATTAACCAAGATAATATAACCCTAACCCGCCCAAGCAAACCTTTCCTCAGAGCACCAGACTCCAATGTCTTCAATCTACCGGCACAATCAAGTAAGTAATATAAAGCCCAGTGTGTCAGATGAATATATATCTTTGGGGGTGGTATCAGATACTGGGCTAGGGTTGACAAACACCAAACATGCCCTGGTTTATGCATCTCCACTGGCGACATTATTTGACCGTTTTGTGTGCGTCATAGACTTGAAATCCTGCAATATGGGAGCTGACATCTTCATTCTTAGGATCTTGATCTATGATCCATGGCACTGCTGGGATCTTCCGGGTGCATTGCCACCAGTCTCCACTACACCTTACTACACCTCAAGCTTCCAGGGAAAGCCCCCCCGGAAACTGCCTAGTAACACGTTGCATGGGAATAGTATCGGACCTGAATCGGATAAGAATCAGGTTACCATAGATGTCATAACCAGGTTTCGCTCAAGGAAAAAAACTGGTTACACAACCGGGCTTCAGTGTTTACATGGCATTGAGGGAACCTGGTTGGCACAGGGTTCTAGTAGGAACTAGTACACCATGCTATTGTGGGCATAGAAATGGCAAAATATTATTTGTATGAGCCAAGCAACCAAATGAAACGCGCCTTTTTATTCCAACATATAATAAGCTTATATAACCTGGTTCTGGAGACAGGTCCCAGATGTCCTGGAGGATAGTCCGAGACTAGTTCTAGTGGAGGCCTCTCTGGAAGTGGGTCAGCCTGGCACTGACCGGCACAAACTATCTCTCTGTCACACACACACACACACACACACACACACACACACACACACACACACACACACACACACACACACACACACACACACACACACACAAGAGCGGAGCTGGGACACTTGACTGCAGCTGACGGAGGAACACAAAGACGCCAGTGTCAGGGAGATGAAGATGTGTTTTGTTTGTATATTCCTGAATCAGCTCCACCGGTTTATTGGAACCATGAGGTCATTTCTACACATCCCCTCTTTATATATACACTCATGTATGTATGTGAGAATGTACAGTATGTATGTATATATTATACAATTATACATATATATATATATATATATATATATATACATATGAGTATGTACATAAGTATATATGTACATACATGCGTACATACATATAACTGACAGACGGCCTATACAATACTGTTAAATAAAGGTAAATATAGGCCTGTAAAAAGAGAGGGAACTGGATTTTGCTCTATAGCACTGAACTATACAATAGTAAACCTTTACACGCCACAGCATGTTTGGTCAAGGGCGTAGGAACTGGGGGGGACGGAGGGGACGTGTCCCCTCCAATATCGGAGACAGGCGCATTTGTCCCACCTAAAAATTATACCGGATCTGTCAGGTTTCCGATATGTGTCCCCCCCAATGTTAAACTCATTCCTACGCCCCTGTGTTTGGTTAATTTTAACGACGTAGAATTGAACGGAATAAACGAATTTCTATGCAGAGCTGATTGGCCAGGTAAGTTAAGTCAAAGACATGGTGGATAATATAAATATAAAATATTGATCCTCCGTCGTTGTATTTGGTTCTGAATTGGTGCGCTGCGCCTTTAAGAAAAAACCTCTGGTGCTTCACCTGAAACCTCCAGAGCACACCTACTGAAAGCAGCAGGTCGGCACGGAACAAAACACAGCTTTAAACAGAGAAACAGACGACGACCAAGTCAACAATTAAACAACAGCGTTATAAGCAAGTAAGAATGTTGGCGTTTTACCATCTCTCTATTTGAGCCTTTTAGCCATCCTTGGGTGAATACATCGTTTTGATAAATACGTCACTTCTAAACATAGATATTTCCTTGATAAACTCAAAATAATGACAATAACCTTCCTGTTAGGGTTGGTATGGCACTTATTTTGTTTATTGCGTCAGAGATCCAGGAAATACGAAACTTGGTCCCAAATAAATAAATAACTTGCACGCTCAATTAATACTTACCTGGAAAGTAGTCACATATGTCATTGTCTTATTATCAACTTCAGGGCATTTCGTTTTTTGGAGCCAGATTCGTTCACATATTAAAAGCGCATATGAAATGTAATCGAACAATGTTGTGTCTCAAAACAGAATTGTCATCTATCCGCCACCAGAGAGCGCCACAACTATAAATGCATGCGATGCAGGAAGAGGAGATGGTGAGTTCGGCCAGACTGGAGCCCAGTACTCTACAGTGGACAGATAAAGACGCTCAAATGATGAAGAGGCGGAGCCCAGACAGCTCATCCCTTAACGGAGCGCAAAGTCAAACGGAGAGTGAACTGGCGCTGGGGAGGAAGATTGAGGAGCACGAGAGAGAGGAAGCATCTCAGCTGTTCAGTCCTGAGGTGACAGTGCTTCGCTCCACACCCATGGGCAGCAAAGACTTCTGGGACACAGACACGGAAAAAGTCCCCTTTCTGGGAACTCATGTCCCCCCAGCTGAAGACTACTACCCTGACTGGTATCCTGAGCAGCAGCCCTCAAAATGTAAGGTCCTCTCCCTCTCTGTAATGTGGGTCCGTCTCTTGGCCTCTTTCCCTTTACTGTAGGGCCTCTTTCTCTCTACTGTAGGGTCCATCTCAAGGCCTCTTTACTGTAGGGTCCATCTCTCTCCTGTAGGGTCTCTCTCTCTACTGTAGGGCCTCTTTCTCTCTACTGTAGGGTCCATCTCGAGGCCTCTCTACTGTAGGGTCTCTCGCTCTACTGTAGGGTCTCTCTCTCTACTGTAGGGGCCATCTCTCTACTGTAGGGTCCATCTCTCTACTGTAGGGTCTCTCTCTCTACTGTAAGGTCCATCTCGAGGCCTCTCCACTGTAGGGTCCATCTCGGGGCCTCTCTCTACTGTCAGGACTCTCTACTCTAGGGTCCCCTTCCTCTAGACCTCTCTATCGCCATGATAGGACCTGTCTCTCTCTGCTGTAGGGCTTCATGAAGAAACAATACACTTTCGCAAGTTCTGGATCCAGAGGCGTGAAGTGTCAACAGCCACCATTTAACCTTAACCTTGACGGTTTCCAGGTAGCGGTTGCTGTGGAAACAGAGATGCTCTGAAGGCGGGTGTGTCGCTGTTCACGGCGGCCCTCCTGTTCCCCTTCTTGGTGTGGGGGGGCTTTGTGTTCCTGCCCTTCGATGCCCCCCTGCTGGAGAGCGCCCCCATGAGGCTGGTCTTCACACTGCGTTGCTCTGTCTTCGCCACAGTGCCCATCATCCTAGGTATGACTCCGGTTTTTCTGTACTCTAGAAACCAGTTTACTATAGTAGATTACAATCAGAGCAAACCAGTTTAACTTTAGAAACATGGGTACTCCTAACCAGCGTGTTGACCTCATCCAGGCTGGCTTGTCCTCGGAGCTAGTCGCCTGAGGACCGGCGACGTGAGAGAGGACGGAGGCTGTGAGGAGAGCCCACTGGTCAGGGTGCACCGCCGCTTCCTCGCTGACTCAGCATCCCTCTTCCTGCTGTACATGGTGCAGCTGGTTGTCATGGCGATGTACCTCTCTCAGGAGCAGCTGAAGCTGGTGCCGCTGTTGACAATAGTGTTTGCTTTGGGACGGTAAGGTGTAGCCCCAAATACAAATACAGATTAAAGGCTCTAGAATGATTAGCTCTAGGCCAAATACAAGATAGATTAAAGACTCTGGTATGATCAGCTCTAGATTGAATACAAGATAGATCAAGGATTCTGGGACTGTAAACTCTAGCCAGAATGGAAGGCAGATGAATGGATCTTCCAGGGAATCAACACTGTTGGGAGTTGGATTCCCACTAGTAAGTTTGGCGTTTGCGTCTATGAACACTGTTGGTTCCTCTCCTAGGTTAGATGTTGGACTATCAATAGGATAAATAGTACTAAATGAATACTATTCGTTCCTCTCCTAGGTTGGTGTACTGGATAGCGGCCTCTCTGGGCAGCAGTGTTCGGGGGTTTGGCTTTGGTCTGTCCTTCCTACCCAGCCTCACCATGCTCGTAGCAAACCTCTACTTCATCTTTACCATGGAGGCTGCAGGGTCCCTCTTCGCCCAGGAGGTGGAGACCCACCAGGACCCACCCCTGACCAGACAGAGGTTCTGGGGATAGGGTTCAACCTGATCCTGTTGAGAGCTGCCTATTGGGGCCTATTTACATTACAAAGAACAAAACCTTTGACGGACACGTCGAGACTCAGACTGGTAGTGGTGAAGCTTCTGTAGAGAATCTTTCAAAGGGGACAAGGTCTTTTTTGATTACTGTGACAGGCCTTATTAATATATATTTTAACTTTTATTCATTTTTTGATAGTTTAACAGACACTACTGAGTTATGTTTGAAGAAATCCTTTTTTTATATTTACAGGAACTTCTTGGCAGATGTTTGTACCCTTTTCACTATGTGCCTATTTGTATATCGTTTCTAGTATTTTTGTCAAATCAAGTTGGAAATCTATAAAAAAGAAATACATGAAAGAACACACCATTGCCCATGTCTAATTGACCAAAGAACAGCAGTTAAATCCTGTTGATCGGAGGACTGAAATCCACCTGGGCTCTCTATTTTTCTCTAGGCCTTCATGGCCTTTATACTCTGCCAACGGTGCGACCAGTGACATCCCAAACCTTGATGATCCCTCCCCACCTGATGTTGGATCTGATTGGTAGCTGCAGTTTACAAAGCTCTGATTAAACTGTCCAGACATGTTTAATAAATAAAGTATTTTAGTTGAATGTAAAAACATTTTACAAAATGAAGACATGATCGCATACCTTCTTCAAATGTACAAAAGCATCAGCAGTTTGATTTATATACAGTAAAATGACACGTGTTTTATACACAGTAAAAACAAGCTACAATATATACATCACTTATTCCTAGAGTCATTCCTGTCCCTCTCCCTCATTGGCTTCAGCCAGCTCAGAGGGAGGGACTTCCTCCTCCGAATCGGCTTGACGGGCAGCGGTACGAAACAGTTTCATCAAATCCCGGAACCTCCTTGATACCTGAAAAGAAATTCAGACTATTGACTCAATAAAACCAGGATATTTACTTATATTCCTAGCGCTAGTTGAAGCTAACCCTGGAAAACCTAGAGCATTCTCACAGATTGTTTCCTGAAAATAAATGAGACGATAGAGATAGATGATATATTAACGGAACAACCAATCACCTGGTTCGGAGTCTTGTTGCCGAGCAGAGTAGAAATAGCTTGGAATGTGCTCTGATTGGCTCCGTCCTGCTGACAGGTGGTCAGAAGGACTCTGTCGGCCTCCCTGAAACACCAGTTTGACAGTGAGCTTCACCAGGCCTGTGAGGGGCAGTGCTGCGGCGGAGGCCACTGGAACTACACATTACAAGCAGCTGAAGAGAAGAGGGTTGTACCTGGTCCACAGGATCACCTTCTCCCCACTCGCCGTGAGGGACATGTTCTTGGCCCCGACGGCGGTCTCAGGGGAGGGGCTTGGCCTGGCGTGAGAGGAGTCGTCAGTGCGGCCGCGTTCACCATCACTGTGCTTATTCTCTCCCTCTTCCATCGCCGCCTCCTCCTCCTCATCAGCCAAGGCAGCAGGGCCAACCTTAATGTAGTTCCACGATGACGCAGCTGGCCCTGTCAAAGGAAATCAATTATAATCCTTATCTCTTTTCATTGGAAAGGAAATCATGGTGATAGCTTATCTTTAAGGTGAGGTTAGTTCAGTTTAAAATTATTAACGAGAATAACCGTCATTATTCCCCTGGTTCTCAAAAATTAAGCAAGCTGAACCAATAAGGCACGAATGCACATGGCATTCCTTATACATTTTGGTCTCTAAAACACACTCTTAAATATTGTTCTAAAATAACCAATGTAACAGATTCAAACATATGATGAGTCGGTCCCAAGTAAACAAACAATAGCTGTGAGAATGCCCTTAGTTTAGAAAAAACAAACCAACCTGGCCCAGAGCTGCTGGCTTCACAGTCAACTGTAAC
Organism: Pollachius pollachius; assembly: GCF_949987615.1. Lineage (NCBI taxonomy): Eukaryota > Metazoa > Chordata > Actinopteri > Gadiformes > Gadidae > Pollachius > Pollachius pollachius. The sequence continues at coordinate 44,328,284 of NC_136934.1, read as the reverse complement.
TTCTCCTCCTTCCTTTTCTCCTCCCTCTTTCTCTGCCTCCTCCTCAACTCCCCCCTCCATGTCTCCTCCCTCTTTTTCTGCCTCCTCTTCATCTCCCCCCTCGTCGTCTCCTGCCCCCTCGCCTTGTCCCTCATCTCCCCCCTCATTGTCTCCCACCTCCTTGTCTCCTGCACTCTCGTCCTCCCCCTCTTCTTCATCGTCTCCTAGAATCTTGTCTCCCCCCTGCTTGTCTCCTCCCTCCTTTTCTGAAACCTTGTCTCCCCCCTCCTCCTCGTCGTTGTCGTCTCCTCCGGTCTTGTCTCCTCCCTCCTTTTCTGAACCCTTGTCCCCCCCTTCCTTTTCTCGACCCCTTTCTCCTCCATCGTCTCCTCCCTCCTTGTCTCCAATAGGGAAGAGTGGCTCCAGGCTCTTCATGGTTTTAGAGACTCCGTCGGAGGTCTAGAAGAGAAGAAAGTAGTTCCCAGGTGTGAACCCTACTGATGAACCGAACCACATGGGCATCACCTTCTCTTCAAACCCTCCTGTACTTTCTGCCGTGATACCTACATTCCCAGTCATTGATTCCTATAGTCAATTGTATGGTTGGTCACAGTGTGAATGTAATCCCACACAATGACAGGTAGAGAATTACAGCACTGGATGAAGGCAAGATATAATTTGTGAGAAAGGTCAGTGCCACCAGCCATTAGCCAGTAAGTGAAAGTCTCTGTGAGAACATCAGTGTTGGGTTGCGTACGTCTGCCTCTGGATGACAGTTTATCCTAGCTTCTTTCTGAGCAATCAGGGCATCTCCTCCTTGATTCCTTCATGGAATCCATCTTGATGACATATCAATGACATTTGATGATTTAGTACAATCAATCTGTTACATATTGTACCTTTAACAAAAAGATACTTATATTCATTACTAGGGAGCCACTACAAATGAACTACATGGTAGTTCAGTTAACTATAAAACACATTAGCCACATGGTGGTATTTTGGTATTTTCTGCGATTAGAGGCCAAAAGGTTTTCACAAACCTTGTAGCTGCTGCAGGAAACCATTTTCCTCCTGCGACGCCGGACAGCCATTGGAGGAATCTTCTGTCCATCTTCCTCGTCCTCGAGTTCTGGGAGAGTGACTTCTTCAAAGCCATCGTTAGCTCCCCCCCCAGATCCTGCACCAATGGCCTCAATGCCATCCAAGGTACCGCCTCCTTCCTCTGGCCAATGAGCATCTTCGAACTGTCCTGGACGAGCCAGGGGTGGGCGGAGCTCATCAAAAAACACCCAGAATTCACCTTGCAGGTGGGTGTGTCCCTTTAACAGGCTGGCCATCTGAGCTTTCAGCTGTGATGTACATACATAGACACTTAGAATACAGAAAAACACAAAAATAACAACACAATACAACGCAAAAATACCACGCAAGAATAAAAGACCAAGAGGCTGACCATCTGAACTTCCAGCGGTGATAAAGTTACAATACGGCAGTGGCTTTGGTTAGTGTTTAGGACTAGTTACCTCTTGGATACTGACTGGTGTTTGGGTTAGCTACGTCATAGATACTGGCTGAGGTTTAGGGTTTGAGTTGGGGTTAGGTACCTCGTGGATACTGGCTTGGCTGAGGTCATCTCCTCCCTGTAGAGCCTTGATGATCTTCTGGTAATGAGACGGGTTTTCTCCAAAACTGATCTCCAACTGCCTCAGGAAACGACGACTTCTCTGGAAAGCCTGCTGCTCCTCAAACTGCAGAGTCCGGGGATGAGAGGAAGAGGAAGCCAGAAAGTCAGCAGTGCTCTTGTAGCCCCTGCTATTTCACAGTATCTGTGAAATAGCATACAGAGTGTATGCTATTACAGTATATATTCCCGACAGCCCCTAACTGAAACGGTTCACTGGAGACCGTGTTTTGTTGACGCTCCCTAAAAGAGGCAAGAACATGCGACAGAATCGGCGAACGCGGGAAAAAGTGGTTCTCTGCTGGACGTGTGACAGGCCGAGAGATAAGACAGGAGAAAATAGACTTGGAAAAGCGAACAAATAGACTTGAAAGATTGAACATAGACTTGAAGATTGAACATAGACTGGAAAAGTGGACAGAGACTCCAGATTTGACGATACTTAGAACAAGAGGACTTCGCATTGGAGGTGAACACTGGAAAGAGGACCACTCACTACGTGCATGAGAGAGGAAGGGTCCTTACTGTTTTTTGTACACCCCGTGTTCTGAGAGAGCCCGGATCCACGCTGAAGCAGCCTGTCATCGACTGGCCCTGCTCAAGAACGTAGCCGTAGCCGTAGCCGTAGCGGTAGGAACAGAACGCCCCCTTCCATTGAATTGAGTGCACTCAAAGACTTGCTGGATACCCATTTTATTTAGTTTGTTATTTTTCTTGTGGACCTCTTTTGGGTTCAGTGTTTTGAGTTCAGTGTTATTATTATTATTGTGTGAATAATCTTTGATTGATTCTGGTTGATTCTTAGATAAAAGGTCAAACGTACCTCACTGTGTCTGTGTGTTATTCCTTTTTATCAGAGTTCTTTAAAGAATACAAGCCAGTCTCCTTACGACCTGGAATTGATGCATCACTGCATTGTGTTATATTACCCTTACACAATACAGTTGGTTACACTCTCATATAGGTTAACATCCTTTTACAGTAGCATGCTAGCCTTGCTATTGCCAGACCAAGCTCAATCGTATATTGCACGTTTGTCTGGGGAAGCTGCTGTCATTTTCTTCAGCACGAGAGGTGTGATCAATGGGCCTAGTTCAAATGACTCCGTACGTATTGGCTGCTTGCCGTCGCTTCCCCGTCGTCATTGTGTCAAAGGGGAAGAGCCAGTTTGGTGATTGGCTCCCGCAAAAACGTATCGAAACTAGAAAGAAATGTATTGCTCTTCTCCAGACCCTTCTGCAGGGCGAACTCAAATCGCCGGCAGAATGGGCGGGGCTACCCAGTCTGGTAGCATGCAATACCACAGTAGAAACAGGTCACGCCCTCACCAGGCCACATTCCAGAGCCTGCTCTGGCTGCAAGAAGGCAGCGAAGTCCCGGAGCAGCTCCGTGTTGTCCTGAAGGACACGGCGCAGACTCCTGTACAGGTGGACCATGGAGCCCTGCTCCTCCCCGGCCTCTTCAAACTCATAGAGCAGAGACAGGAAGTCCTCCATCCTCTTTGGAGAACCGCCCAGAGCCTCACGCACCTGAGGAGGAGAGAGAGGAGGAGGGGAGGAGGAGAGAGAGGAGGAGAGGAGGAGAAGGAGGAGAGAGGAGGAGAGGAGAAGAAGGGAGGAGGAGGAGAGAAGGAGAGGAGAAGGAGGAGGAGGGGAGAAGGAGGATAGCGAGAAGAAGGAGAGCGAGAAGGAGGAGAGCGAGAAGAAGGGAGGAGGAGGAGAGAGAAGGAGAGGAGAAGGAGGACAGAGAAGAGAGGATGAGGGAATGATTACGAAATATTAGGGTTGTGTACCGAAACCAGGGACTACTAAAAGGTACCCATATAACCGGAACATACCAGACTGAATCACAGAGCAAAAGTCGACATGAGCAACGGAAATAACTGAATACAAAGTACATATCTTTCGCTGATTGAAGGATATTTATTTTAAAATGGGATGTGAAGGTAACCGTAACACGATGATTCTTACTAAGACTTTTATTATAACCGACTAACAATATCAATAGTGAAAGCACTAGGCTAACAGGTCAATTATTTAAAGTTATAGTAATTGTTCTGATTGGTTCCTAACCTACTCATATAGAACTGTGTTGTGATGGGTTCCTGCAGGTAGGCATGTGTTGTGATGGGTTCCTACAGGTAGGCATGTGTTGTGATGGGTTCCTACAGGTAGGCATGTGTTGTGATGGGTTCCTACAGGTAGGCATGTGTTGTGATGGGTTCCTACAGGTAGGCATGTGTTGTGATGGGTTCCTACTCTGATCAGGTAGGCATGTGTTGTGATGGGTTCCTACTCTGATCAGGTAGGCATGTGTTGTGATGGGTTCCTACTCTGATCAGGTAGGCATGTGTTGTGATGGGTTCCTACAGGTAGCCATGTGTTGTGATGGGTTCCTACCCTGGTCAGGTATGCCTGGGCGAAGGCTGTGTCTTTGCTCTCTCTCTGTGGGTCGTTGTCCAGGAGGTGATGGTCGTACAGCAGCAGCAGTTTGGAGGAGTCCTTGCTGTGGCGCTCCGGGCGACGGCGGGTCGGGGGGCGGATCCGACCTGAGACGAGATCACAGATTAGAGATGTGGTCTGAGATGAGATCTGAGATTACAGGTGAGATCTGAGAATAGTGATGAGACCTGAGATTGGAGCCGAGATCTGAGAATAGCGATAAGATCTGAGATTAGAGATGAGATCTTAAAATATGAATGAGATCTGAGATTAGAGATGAGGTCATTGACCTGAACTTTATCGCTAGGTTCACATGTCTAACAACAGGCCGATGAAAGAAGGACCCTCGGTGAGCGACTGTATAAATACACCAGACGGACCTCTCCCTCTCCCCAGCGTCTTTCCCGTTCCTCTGGGAAGTCCCGCTCCACCCGGAGCGCCGCCTCCGGCCGCCTCGGAGCACCGGTGCTCTCCTGCCTCCTCCTCCCCCTTGGCCAGCCCCTCCTCCTCCTCCTCAGAGATCTCCTCCTGGGAGTTCTGAGAGCCGGGGGAGTGGTCCTCCTCAGAGTCTTCTCCCCCCAGCCTCCTCTCCGAGGCCAGCCAGGTCAGTTGCTTCATGGTCTCCTGAGGAAGAAGAGGGAGTTATACCGTCCTGCTGAAGGCTCCTGCCACGATCAGTGGCCACAGCCGCAGGGCGTCCTCTGAGCTTCATTGAGTGGCCAAGGGGTTGACCACGTCAGGGAAAGTATCATAAGCAGTCATTAGTTACAGTCCCTAGTGGATTCACTTGCTTTACCTGCAGCTCTGGAACTGAGAGAATGGACTCCTCTGAAGACATCTCCTCTTCCTCATCTTCGTCCTGAGTCAGATCGTCAAAGTCATCCTCCTCCTCTCCCCTCCCCGGTCCGTCTTCCTCGCCATCTTTGTCTCCGCCCTCGTCTCTCTCTCCTCCACTCTGCCCATCGTCACCTCCTCCCGTTTCCTCTCCCCCTCCGTGTTCCTCCGCTCCTCCTCCTTCATTCCCCTCTTCGCCTGCTCCCTCATGGCCCTCCTCTCCCCCTCCTGCATGCCCCTCTTCTTCTCCCCCTCCCCCGCCATCCTCCTCCTCTCCCCCTCCTTCATAAGCCTCCTCTCCCCCTCCACCTCCTCCATGTTCCTCGTCTCCCACTCCGTGTTCTTTCCCTGCTCCTTCAATATGCACCTCGTCTCCTCCTCCTCCTCCTCCACAGCCTGTGGAGGTTGAGGTACAGTGCAGTGTGGACTGGATGGGGAGGAGCTCACCTCCTTGAAGCACATTGGATACAGTGACAGTATGAGGCGCAATATGAGGTACAGATGTGGCTGTGTCCTGTTGGACTACAGCACTGGGTCTTATGTCCTGTAGAGAGGGGGCTGTGTCCTGTTGGACTACAGCACTGGGTCTTATGTCCTGTAGAGAGGGGGCTGTGTCCTGTTGGACTACAGCACTGGGTCTTATGTCCTGTAGAGAGGGGGCTGTGTCCTGTTGGACTACAGCACTGGGTCTTATGTCCTGTAGAGAGGGGGCTGTGTCCTGTTGGACTACAGCACTGGGTCTTATGTCCTGTAGAGAGGGGGCTGTGTCCTGTTGGACTACAGCACTGGGTCTTATGTCCTGTAGAGAGGGGGCTCTGTCCTGTTGGACTACAGCACTGGGTCTTATGTCCTGTAGAGAGGGGGCTGTGTCCTGTTGGACTACAGCACTGGGTCTTATGTCCTGTAGAGAGGGGGCTGTGTCCTGTTGGACTACAGCACTGGGTCTTATGTCCTGTAGAGAGGGGGCTGTGTCCTGTTGGACTACAGCACTGGGTCTTATGTCCTGTAGAGAGGGGGCTGTGTCCTGTTGGACTACAGCACTGGTTCTTATGTCCTGTACGGAGGCTGTTGAAGCAGCCGAGCTTGGCTGCTGGCTGACTGATTGGCTGTTTGCCATGATGAGGGGTGGCAGGCGAGAACTGCGAGCCAAAGAAAAGGGTCTTTTGGGTTTGAGGAGGTGGGCGGGGGGGTTAGGGTGCTGCTTGGTCGCTGTGGGGGGGCGGGACGGATGCAGCCTCAGCTGGGTGTCTCTTGGCAGCCAGGAGGGGCAGGAAGCCTGGCCGGAGCTCAGCATGGCTTTCTGGATGACTGGCTGACTCTTCTGTGAAGGAGAGAATCAACACCATATGTGTTACCCCCCATATACAGCTGAAGCGATGACAATCTAGAAGGCACAGTACTCGCTATTTAAAAATTATCTGATTTGTTTCACCCAACGGCTATTAAAAAGGTCAGGGTTTAATCACAGAAACATTAATAAAAGGGAAAAACGATCATAGTTTTACCATGGCTGATGAGGTAAGGGAAAGACAAAGTCAAATTTACACCAGATAATTTGTATATCTAAAGTTATCTATATTATCTATCTAGATCTGCTTCATTCATCGAATGTGTTGTGGTAGTGTGTGCCCTTGAGCCCCATTACCAGGCACATCCACCTTTCCCTTTATTCCAGCGATCGACATCCACCTCACATTAGTTATGGATTCTGGCCGTGTCATTTTACTAAGTCATAAAAAACCAACAACAATCAACTAAATCACTAACCAAGAGGCTGGCGCTAGAGTAAAATAAACGTACATTCCGTCGAGGCATAAGAGCAACATCACTACATCCAGTCATTTCACATCGGGATCCCAAAGCTGAGTTTTTCTGAGGCGAATCACTTCCTTAGCTACAGGGCCGACTCATGAGCCAGGGGAACAGGGGTTACCCGGAGCTACAGGGCCGACTCATGAGCCAGGGGAACAGGGGTTACCCGGAGCTACAGGGCCGACTCATGAGCCAGGGGAACAGGGGTTACCCGGAGCTACAGGGCCGACTCATGAGCCAGGGGAACAGGGGTTACCCGGAGCTACAGGGCCGACTCATGAGCCAGGGGAACAGGGGTTACCCGGAGCTACAGGGCCGACTCATGAGCCAGGGGAACAGGGGTTACCCGGAGCTACAGGGCCGACTCATGAGCCAGGGGAACAGGGGTTACCCGGAGCTACAGGGCCGACTCATGAGCCAGGGGAACAGGGGTTACCCGGAGCTACAGGGCCGACTCATGAGCCAGGGGAACAGGGGTTACCCGGAGCTACAGGGCCGACTCATGAGCCAGGGGAACAGGGGTTACCCGGAGCTACAGGGCCGACTCATGAGCCAGGGGAACAGGGGTTACCCGGAGCTACAGGGCCGACTCATGAGCCAGGGGAACAGGGGTTACCCGGAGCTACAGGGCCGACTCATGAGCCAGGGGAACAGGGGTTACCCGGAGCCACTCGGGCATGCAGGAGGTCTCCCTGTGCACCGGGAGGCGCTGCTCTCCGGGCTCAGCGGGGCTGCAGGCCAAGGGCATGGCCGGGAGCACTCCTCCCTCACGAGACACCTGGCAGGAACACAGCAGAGTCACGGGGTCTCTTCAAGGTCAGGGTTAGGGACCGCATGGGCACAATAACCTTCAGGGGCAAAGGTTTCATGTATTTACATGGGAATAACCCATCTGTGTGTCGTTTCTAAACCACCTCATGAATGAGCCCGTCCCGATGGGCGGTCATACCATAGAGGCATACGTAGGCAACCGCTGAGGCTTAGTCAGCCAACGGGCCTCGTTAATTAATTCTCTTTTTATTTATATCAAAACCTTTTTCCTTTTTTGTCAATCCAAAACGAAGGAGAATCTGTAACAGATTTAAAAATAATCTTTCTATATGTGGGCCTATCTATATAAATATCTATAGACACCAATATTTATGATCACATGCAAAAATGTTGTGTGTGTGTGCTTATTAGACAACAGACCTTGATTGGGTTGTTGGCCGGGGCCTTGGAGCCGCTCATCTCCCAGACTCTCCTGCGGAGCTTCCAGGGTTTCTTCAGCACCAGGTACGAGCTGAGCATCTGATGGAGGTCCAGCGTCCCGGAGAAGTTCCTCAGACCCAGGGCTATCAGGCTGTTGGCATCCACATTAGACATGTTAACCCACAGCCATAGGACAGGTTCCTTTATGTAGAGTACATCTATGGTACATCCGTGTGCCTGGTGTTTACCAGTCCTCAACCATAGGACAGGTTCCTCTATGTAGAGTACATCTGTGGTACATCCGTGTGCCTGGTGCTTACCAGTCCTCGGCGGGGGTGTAGAGGGTCCTGGCTCGGGGGGAGTGGAGCTGGGGGTCCAGGCTGCAGATGGGGAGCAGCTCTGGGTGGAGGAACAGCCTCCTGGTAGCCATCAGCCAGGCCATGTCTGCTGGGATGTAGGGGTACACGTGACCTACACACACGCACGCATGCACACACACAAAAGCATTAATTCAGCACTCATTTTACTTGGCTGTTGGGTTGTTATTTAGGCACCAAGTTACTCAAAGCTGAGTTTTGGGGTGTCAACCGAACTATGAAAAGCTTTGACCCAAACAGGTCAAAATTAGTGAATAACCCTCACCCTAACATAGACTGGAGTTAACCTAGTAGGACTGAGACTAGGGTTAAACTATTGGGACTGGGGTTAACCTAGTCAGACTGATACTAAGGTTAACCGAGTAGGACTGAGAATAAGGTTAACTAGGAGGATTGAGACTAGGGTTAACCTAGTAGGACTGAGACTAGGGTTAACCTAGTAGGACTGAGAATAAGGTTAACTAGGAGGATTGAGACTAGGGTTAACCTAGTAGGACTGAGAATAAGGTTAACTAGGAGGATTGAGACTAGGGTTAACCTAGTAGGACTGAGAATAAGGTTAACTAGGAGGATTGAGACTAGGGTCATCCTAGTAGGACTGAGCCTAGGGTTAACTAGTAGGACTGAGACTAGGGTCATCCTAGTAGGACTGAGCCTAGGGTTAACCGTGCAGGGTAAGGGTTAACCTTGTAGGATTCCGACTCACTGTTGATGCTAGAGCTCATTTCAGGGAGCCAGCGTCCGGCTGTAGGAGCCGACGGCCGAGGGGTAACAGGAGTCTTCTCCTTCTCCTCCACCTCCTGGAGGAGCAGCAGCGCCTCCTCCAGGTTGGACGCTCTGAAGCTGCTCCTGCGGCCCGTGGCCTCAGCGCGGCTGGAGAACTGCTGCAGCTCCTCCTGCAGGAGCAAGGAGCACGTCATCACGAATGACCCACTGCTGTGCTGAGTGGGGATCCAGGGGTCGTCATGGTTACTGACCCGCTGCTTTCATGGTTACTGACCAAGTGGTTTGGCGTTGTTATGGTTGCTGACCAAGTTGTTTGGTGTGGTTATGGTTGCTGACCAGGTTTCGTCATGGTTACTGACCAGCTGTTGTCATGGTTACTGACCAGGTGTTGTCATGGTTACTGACCAAGTGGTTTGGTGTTTTCATGGTTGCTGACATGGTGCTGTCATGGTTAATGACCAAGTGGTGTGGTGTTGTTACGGTTGCTGACCTGTTGTTGGTGTTGTTTTGGTTGCTGACCAGGTATTGTCATGGTAACTGACCAGGTGTTTTGGTGTCGTTATAGTAACTTACCAGGTATGTTTTGGTGATGGAGCTCTCATTGTGAAGAGCCTCAACACATCTGCTCAGGAGGTGGACCTGAGTCAGCAGCTGCACATGCTGATGAACAGAAAACAGAACCATCTCACACTGGAGTCCAGCATTACCGTGCCGTTACTCGTCAAGACCAAATGTGTGCAGCAAGGTTTAGGTTTAGTGTGACAGCTCCTCTGGAGCCACTCAGTGTGGCAGTGGAGCATCCAGTCAGCCTTTGCATTCGACTAGGAAACGCTGCCATGATAGTCGACGGCAGCGCATGTCCAACGACGCCTTACAAGGAGATGACCTCACCTGCTGGATCTGCTGCTGCAGGTGGCCTTTCTGGACGTGGTTTAAGAAGCGAGCGGGGCGGAGTTGAGGTTGCAGCAACAGCAGTGCGGGGGGGGTGGGGGTGCCAGTGGAGCGGCCCACGATGGGGGTACCAGGGTTGCGGGCCGTGTTGGGGGTACCAGGGCAACGGCCCACAGTGGGGGTACCAGGGCAGCGGCTAGACGTGACCTGCACCGCCCTCCGCTGCTGCTGGGCGTCAAACTGCTCTCTCACAGCCCGGCGGCACTCGGTTAGCATGTTGGCTAGTGGCGCCTCAAAACTAGGAGGAAACAGTACAGAGAAGGGCACTCTGTTAGCATGTTGGCTAGTGGCGCCTCAAAACTAGGAGGAACCAGTACAGAGAAGGGCACTCTGTTAGCATGTTGGCTAGTGGCGCCTCAAAACTAGGAGGAACCAGTACAGAGAAGGGCACTCTGTTAACATTTCCACTTAAGACTCTGGCAGAGCATGGTGAGGTCTGCAGAAGAATAGAATGGTGCTTCAGGATGTTCCCTCTGAGCTAAATCTTCCTTGTTGGTGCTTTGTTAAAGAAGAAGACTAGTAGAGGGATATTTTGCTGTTCCTCCCAACCCAAGCAGATACAGCACTTCTCTGCTGCTCTGTCCCATCGGGAGGACTGTGTGTGTGTCTGTGTGCATGTCATGTGAGTGTGTGTGTGTGCACTACCGTAGCGCCTGCGGGACATTGAATTTAGCCACTATCTGTGTCGGGGCTTCCTCCACTACCAGCTCTTCTTTGAACTGAGGGAGCAGAGCCGTGATTAGTTGACACACAGCATATAAAAAGGGCTTCTATTGGTTTACATACAGCCTTATAAAGGGGTTTCTATTGTTTTACATACAGCATATAAAAGGGCTTCTATTGGTTTACATACAGCCTTATAAAGGGGTTTCTATTGTTTTACATGCAGCATAAGAAAAGGGTTTCTATTGGTTTACATACAGCCTTATAAAGGGGTTTCTATTGTTTTACATAGAGCATATAAAAATGGTTTCTATTGGTTTCCATATAGCCTTATTAATGGTAACCATTCTTTTGTTTTACATACAGCTTTATAAAAAGGGTTTCCATTGGTTTACAGACAGCCTTGTATGCTGGTTTTAGTTTTACAGGAGGCTGGCCTAGTTAAGAGGTTGGCTTAGTTAAAAGTCTTACCGTGTCAAACAGCTCCTCCAGAAGCTCATTCACCTCCTTTTCTGGAAAGAAGATCGATGTGTCAACACACTCGCCACGCTTCAGCGGACCATTTTAAATCTCTTGAGCCTAGTATAAAAAGCTTAAATTCTCTTTATATTGCAGTAGTACAGAGGTACTTCTAGTAGTCATAATGAGCTATTATTATTCCTATTGAGGGTGTGGTAGTATGAGTATTATGGCGGGCGTAGAAGTATTGTAGTGTAGTACTACAGAGGTACTTCTAGTAGTAGTAATGGGGTAGCATTAGCCCTATTGAGGGTGTGGTAGTATTATGGAGGGAGTAGAAGTATTGTAGCGTAGTATTACAGAGGTACTTCTAGTAGTAATAATGGGGTAGCATTAGCCCTATTGAGGGTGTGCTAGTATTATGGAGGGAGTAGTAGTATTGTAGCGTACTGGTGATTCGAACAGCTCGGTCCGTCCGGTAGTCCTCCTGGTCTGGCTCACGCAAGTCCGCCAAGAAGTTGTACTCTGGGTCATCTTCATCGTCTGCCTCTTCTGAGAGGAAGAGGAGGAGCACACAGTGAATTAATTCACACTGAGCATATTTCATGCAATGATACAACTCACCTAGAAGATATTATATAAGGCTACCGCTACGCTATAATCCACTCAAACCATGCTTCTGCTAAGCTCGAAGCCGTACATATCGTGGTACCAATAAATAAGAAGTTATTCATGCTAACCATGCTACTGCTAAACTAGGACCTATTCAAACCATGGTGCTGCCATCCTACCACCCCTAGCCCCAACCCCCTAACAAAGGACCGGAGGATACAATACAGAGAAGCGCCCTCTGTTAGCATGTGGACTAGCGGCGCCTCAAAACTAGGAAAACAATACAGAGAATTGCCCTGTTAACATTTCCAATTTATAGCACATAAGACTCTGGCAGAACATGGTGAGGTCTGCAGAAGAATAGAATGGTGCTTCAGGATGTTCCCTCTGAGCTAAATCTTCCTTGTTGGTGCTTTGTTTAAGAAGAAGAATAGTAGAGGGATATTTTACTGTTCCTCCCAACCCAAGCAGATACAGCACTTCTCTGCTGCGCTGTCCCATTGGGAGGACTGTGTGTGTGTGTGTGTGTGTGTGTGTGTGTGTGTGTGTGTGTGTGTGTGTGTGGCCTGCGGGCATTTGGCCACCGTCTATGATGGTGCTTCCTCCACTACCAGCTCTTCGTTGTACTGCCATCCTACCACCCTTAGCCCCAACCCCCTTACACCTAGCCCCTAACCCTAACCTCTCACCCCCATCCCCTAACTTCTAGCCCTCTCCAGCTCAAGCCTAAAGAAAACCAACCTTCATTGTCGGAGGCCATCAGGCCTTGGAGCCAGTGGCTCCAGTGTCGGTCCTCCTTGTAGAGAGGCGGGCCAGGGGTGTACATGTCAGGAGTAATGTCCGGAGCCAGTAGCTCTGCCTCCAGCTGACCTAAAGGGACGTCTCGGAGGGGGCGCTTGGAGCGGGTGCGGAACGCCACGAGCCCGATGGCATCGTCATCCCCACCAGTCCCACTGGCACCGTCTCCATCCCCACCGTCAGCTTCATCCACCTCTTCGTTCAGAGACTGCAAGGGATGGACAGGCTTAGGGGAAGACAACGCATGACTGGCCATCCACAGCGCTCAACATGCCACCTACTTGGTAAGAATGGCAGGAAGTGTTCAACGCCAGCTCCTCTTCAACAGCGTCCAGTCGCTCCAGGAAGGAACAGTCTGGGAGGTGGAGCTGAGTGCCGCAGGGGCCTGCATACAGCCTTAGGTGCTTCGAACACCTGGACACCTGACATGCATTAGCACTAGTTACAAAGAGACACTTGTGATGCATTACTGGTTAGTAACAGACAACTATTATGCATTAGTACTAGTTACAAAGAGACACTTGTGATACATTACTGGTTAGTAACAGACAACTATTATGCATTAGTACTAGTTACAAAGAGACACTTGTGATACATTACTGGTTAGTAACAGACAACTGTTATGCATTAGCACTAGTTACAAAGAGACACTTGTGATGCATTACTGGTTAGTAACAGACAACTGTTATGCATTAGTACTAGTTACAAAGAGACACTTGTGATACATTACTGGTTAGTAACAGACAACTGTTATGCATTAGTACTAGTTACAAAGAGACACTTGTGATGCATTACTGGTTAGTAACAGACAACTATTATGCATTAGCACTAGTTACAAAGAGACACTTGTGATACATTACTGGTTAGTAACAGACAACTGTTATGCATTAGTACTAGTTACAAAGAGACACTTGTGATACATTACTGGTTAGTAACAGACAACTGTTATGCATTAGCACTAGTTACAAAGAGACACTTGTGATACATTACTGGTTAGTAACAGACAACTGCTATGCATTAGTACTAGTTACAAAGAGACACTTGTGATACATTACTGGTTCGTAACAGACAACTGTTATGCATTAGTACTAGTTACAAAGAGACACTTGTGATACATTACTGGTTAGTAACAGAAAACTGTTATGCATTAGTACTAGTTACAAAGAGACACTTGTGATACATTACTGGTTAGTAACAGACAACTGTTATGTATTTGTACTAATTACAAAAAGGGACACAATTAATACATTACTAGTTACAGACCCTAACCCTATACACACACCATCAAGTAGGCTTTGTTTTCCTCATAGTTTTCTAAAGCTAAATGTCTGGTAAAGTGGCTATATAACGTATTCTATGGAAAAATGCATTGTGGGCGAAATAAAGGTTTATGTACAAATAGCAGGTATTTCTACATTCTTTTCAATTCATTAACATGGCGTCGGGACTCATCAAACCATTTTTACCACAGAAAACCAACTCATAAAAGGAGATCATGAAGATTATTCGCACACGTGATATTGTCTTACAATACCCAGATGACCCCTATGAACCTGTCAGTTACGCACTTGCTACAACTTTACTATGCTGTAATAGTTTGGACCAAGCCATCATTAATTCACAGTTTTTGCAACATAGACAAACCATTCCATGTACGTTTGATTCTGCCGATCTACTATTAGCAGATTAGAGGCAAGTCAGTGGGCTTCACAAGCTCTTCTGATGTAGCTCTGGCTTCAGTCATAACTTTAGCCAAAATCGCTCTACCTTTGTTCTAACATAATAGCATTGCATAGTTACAGTTCTGTGTTGTTCACTGCATAGCATTTTTCACGCGCACATTTTTTTACCTGCAATTTAAGTTGTTACCAACAGCTTGCCAAATGCAACAACAAATGGAATAACAGATTACATTTTGTTTAACCTTTTGTTTCGGACATTTAAAGAATGGTTGTAACTACTACTACAACAACTATAGCACATTTGAAGCTTAAAGGGTTTATATATATAATTAAGGCATTTAGCATAAATATAATCTTTTTCCAAAGCAACTTTCAACCATTTACCCAACGACGGCGGCGTCAGCCCCTTTCTCTGGTGGGCTAGCCGTCCCTAAAAGCCTACCTGTGATTGGCTAGCGGACCTCTGGGTGGTTTCCTGCTGCCGTGGAGTTCGACTCACTCGGGGTGAAGACCCCATGCTGTCTGCATCACTCAGAAATGTCTGACACACAAAGACGCACATTAGAAGTCTGAACTACCGCAACAGACGATCAAAGATGCGTTGTGTTTTAAAGCAGCTCACCTCCTCCGCTGTCTCCTCCTCTTCCTCGTCTTCATCCGGACAATACTCCTCGTCTGAGGAGTCCTCCTCATCTTCGAGGAGGATGTCCACAAACTGAGGAGGCTGAAGGGCGGGACAGATTACATCATGATGACCTGTCCTAACCACACTTTGACTGGTGAACTGCTGACTTCTACAGGTATACATTGAGAATCAGAAAATAATCTTCATGAAATCCATTGCAATCTCAGTTAATTTCAGTCTATAAATGTCCTTATATGACACATACACACAGGTTTAATGGCTGGTGCTTATACTCTATACCACCCATTAGGTGGTGTCTAATGGGTGGTGTCTATACTATACTTATAGTCCCCTGGCTATGACTATATATATATATTAAAAAAAATGAGTTATTTCACATGGCCAAGCCAGGCCACTCACATTACGGTACCATTAACTATTGATGGCATTTCAGACTATGAGGAAGTATAAACTACACAAAAGTGTGTATTCAGACCACACCCCTACAATCCAAGAAAGACTCAATCCCGAATTTGAGATGTAAATTAATTTACTTTTCTGAATTTTCCTTACAAGATATTCGGTAGGCGTGTAGTGGATACATCCCTCTGATATGTGATATGCTATGGTTATGTTATGATTTTAGACCATGTTGTTCCCTCTGAGCTAAATCTTCCTTGTTGGTGCTTTGTTAAAGAAGAAGAATAGTAGAGGGATATTTTACTGTTCCTCCCAACCCAAGCAGATAGAGCACTCCTCTGCTGCTCTGTCCCATCGGGAGGACTGTGTGTGTGTGTGTGTGTGTGTGTGTGTGTGTGTGTGTGTGTGTGTGTGTGTGTGTGTGTGTGTGTGTGTGTGTGTGTGTGTGTGTGTGTGTGTGTGTGTGTGTGTGTGCGCGTGTGTGTGTGCGCACACACTACCGTAGCGCCTGCGGGACATTGAATTTAGCCACTGTCCATGACGGGGCTTCCTCCCCTACCAGCTCTTCTTTGAACTGCCATCCTACCGCCCATAACCTCACCCCCTAACACCTAGCCCCTAACACCTAGCCCCTAACACCTAGTCCCTAACCTCACCCCCTAACACCTAGCCCCTAACACCTAGCCCCTAACCTCACCCCCTAACACCTAGCCCCTAACCTCACCCCCTAACACCTAGCCCCTAACCTCACCCCCTAACACTTAGCCCCTAACACCTAACCCCTAACCTCACCCCCTAACACCTAGCCCTTAACACCTAGCCCCTAACACCTAGCCCCTAACACCTAGCCCCTAACCTCACCCCCTAACACCTAGCCCCTAACCTCACCCCCTAACACCTAGCCCCTAACACCTAGCCCCTAACACCTAGCCCCTAACCTCACCCCCTAACACCTAGCCCCTAACCTCACCCCCTAACACCTAGCCCCTAACCTCACCCCCTAACACCTAGCCCCTAACACCTAGCCCCTAACCTCACCCCCTAACACCTAGCCCCTAACCTTACCCCCTAACACCTAGCCCCTAACCTCACCCCCTAACACCTAGCCCCTAACCTCACCCCCTAACACCTAGCCCCTAACACCTAGCCCCTAACCTCACCCCCTAACACCTAGCCCCTAACCTCACCCCCTAACACCTAGCCCCTAACCTCACCCCCTAACACCTAGCCCCTAACCTCACCCCCTAACACCTAGCCCCTAACCTCACCCCCTAACACCTAGCCCCTAACCTCACCCCCTAACACCTAGCCCCTAACCTCACCCCCTAACACCTAGCCCCTAACCTCTCACCCCCTAACACCTAGCCCCTAACCTCACCCCCTAACACCTAGCCCCTAACCTCACCCCCTAACACCTAGCCCCTAACCTCACCCCCTAACACCTAGCCCCTAACCTCTCACCCCCTAACACCTAGCCCCTAACCTCTCACCCCCTAACACCTAGCCCCTAACCTCTCACCCCCTAACACCTAGCCGCTAACCCCTCACCCCCTAACACCTAGCCCCTAACACCTAGCCCCTAACCTCACCCCCTAACACCTAGCCCCTAACACCTAGCCCCTAACCTCACCCCCTAACACCTAGCCCCTAACCCTAACCTCTGATATGTGATAAATATGTTTTTAGATCCTGTTGTCAGTCATTTTAACGGAGAGACCTTATAGAGAACACACCTTGTCTCTCTTTCCTGGTGAACTCTTCCAGTTTGGGGCTGACTGAGAGAAAAAAAGAGAAAATTAGAGAGTTAGGTTAAATGTATTGTGCAATGCAGTGTATTGTATAATGTACAGTCTAATACATCATGTATGATATATAACGCACAGCAAGTACAGAGTGATACATAATGTAAAGCATGTATCGTGCAACTTCTTACCTCTCCCTGTGCCACCACAAGTTTTAGACGCGAACGGGTCATCTTAGGTTCCTGTCAGAAAGGCCAGAATTTTCATCACCATGATTCAATAACATCTAGAATGAACTAAACATTCACATTTGATTGAAAATACTCAGGATTCCAATTTTAAATCTGAATACTATATAATATTTTGATAAAGAGTGTACAAAGTCAATACATTTAGAGCAGGGGAGGATTAGGGCTATATTATGCATTGAGTCATGATTACATAGAAGATGATTATGCATTAGGTCTGATCAGATGAATAAAGAGCTGACTCACAAACAGGGGGAGGTCCTGGGTTTCCTGAATGGCAGCCTTCATCATGGCTACAACATGTTCATTGGTCACCACCTCCTGTGCAGAAAACATGTCAGCTCTTCTCAGTAAAACACTCACTTAACTAAACACCCTGATACCCTTATCATAACACCCTAACACAGAGACCCCCTAACACCCTTATCATAACACCCTAACACAGAGACCCCCTGATACCCCTTAAAGTGAACCCCCCCAAAACGGTTACCCCAATACGGGTATGTGTGATTGAACCTGAAACTGTTTATATATTGGTGAGTAAATGCTGTTTTCTAACCTTGTACAAGAATACTTACATGGAGGATGGCGCGGACATTGCAGGAGGTCAGGTTATGCCGTTTGGATTTCCTCTCCAGGTCGATGTCCAGTTGGATGAATTCATGGTCGCTGCATTCGCTGTCATCACAACAGCTCAGAGGCAGACTCAGCGCAACTGGACACACAAAATATACCAGGTGTAGGGCACCGTAGTCCAAGTCTAGTCCAAGATGACACATTGTCCTAGTCCTGACCTAGTTCTTATTGGTGTCCAGCCTAAATCCAGTCTAGTCCAAAACTTTACTAATGCATTATTATCAACCTTTTATTCAGTTATCCTATTCATGTTAATGATAAACAGGGCCTTCCAGGTAATCTTTCGTCGCCCTTACCAGAGTCATCTTCACTAAGGTCTGCTTCGTCACTGCCGGCGGAGACACATTGCATTCCATCCTTCCTCAATACTTTGGACACAACAGGACATGCGTCTCCTGCATCCAGGACATGTTTTCTAGGATTCTGTTAATAACAGAGCCAGTAAGATTAATTAGTGCGCGCGAGCGCGCGCGCACACACACACACACACACACGTTATATCTTTTAAATGGGTTGACAAAAGCCACCAGATAAATATCAATATAATAGAGGGGAATTTGCTAATGAGACGACCGTTTTATAGCGCTTAACCTCAAACAAAACAAATTGGAAGATCAAACTAAGAAACAACTCCAAACCATAGCAATAAGTAACAATAACGTACCCAAACCCCCTTTATAATAACAATAACTTACCCATGCTCTGATAGCCATTTAACTAGTTTGAATAAACAGCGGCAGGCATGGGCAGCGCTAACTAGCCTACTAGCTAAGCGGAATCCACCGTGGCTGTATTAAATAAGGAATATATAGCAGGAATGAATATCTCTAACTCTAGAAATGCATTAATAATATTAATATAACAACAAACAGTAGGAGTAGAATGCTAGCTCTAGCGAACCAGCTAGCCAAACATCTTCTTCTTATTATTATTCCTGCTACAAGGAAATGCGGCATAGCGCCATCACTTGTCCTGGCGTGTGGATGTAGTATAGGGACATATCGACTAGCACGATGAATACATAATCAACAGACATTATCCAGAGTCATAACATCTACCTTACATGTATCAATTTTACGAGTAATGTTATTTGGGAAAATGCATGTATATTGCCACATGAAGTCTGGTAAACTCATCATTAAACCTTGTTACCTTGGACTCCTACCCCGGTGGATTGAGCAAAACACATGCATACACACGCACGCACATGCGCGCGCACACGCACACACACACACACACACAATGCATTCCTTTGTGTGTTTTACAAGTGTTTTACAATCACCTCTTCAAAGAAAAAGAGCATTCCTTTATTACCGTAATAAAGCCTATATTTCCCAACCACCACCCCTCCCTTCCCCAGTATATTGAAACTTTATGTTTCTATGCTACATCTTTATGTGACTTACTCCATTTTATCTTTTGAAATTCAATGCCATCCTGTGTGTGTGTGTGTGTGTGTGTGTGTGTGTGTGTGTGTGTGTGTGTGTGTGTGTGTGTGTGTGTGTGTGTGTGTGTGTGTGTACGTGTGTGTGTGTGTATCATATTATAAAATCCATGTGCACACATCAAACCTTTGGCAGAAACTCTTTGACCAAACAACAGAAAGGAAAACATGAATTCACTTAAGGTGATAATAAGTTTATAATCACTTCATGATAATGTAGCATCGGGTACACTGAGCATAACCTTTAACCTCTGAGCGAAGAGGATGAACCAGTGTTTACACAAATCTACCGCCTCTCTTTAAGCCAATGACATTGTCTCCCTCTCTAGGCAATACTCTCTCCCTCTCTCTTTATCTATGAGTAATTCTCTCTCTCTTTCTGCCTAAGAGATAGTCTCTCTATCTAGGTGAAGGTCTATCGCTCTCTGTCGAGGTGATCATTTCTCTCTCGCTCTCTGTCAAGGTGATAGTCTCACTATCTAGGTGAAAGTCTCTCTCTGTTGAGGGGATAGTTTTGCGCTCGCTCCTTGTCAATGTGATAGTCTCTCTCTCGGTCAAGGTGATCATCTTCCCTCTCCTGCCTGAATTTCGGAGTCGAAGCATGCATACCAAAGGGAGCTCATGGTACAGTCTGTTTCTCTGTCTGTCTCTGTTGGTGTATTGGTCTACCCATATACATGTAGCTTACAGTGTGATATTATAAAACCATGCTTTGTGTATGTTATTTATCGTCAAGAGTTAATAGATATAAGTTCTCATTGTATACAAATGCTCTTAGGAACTTAGAAAAAGAAAACGTAAATAAATAATTATTCTGAGATCAATAAAAGAAATTCATGGTGTGAAACACATTTAGTCAGACTATGATATGTTATTTATACTAATACTTGAGGGGTACCCCAGATTCGATGGAAGTACTCCACATTGAAATATTGTTAAGGAAATTAATCCAGGGCTATTTTGGTTATTTTATTTAACCTCATTTACTCAGGTTTGTCTTATTGAGGTTATACCTCTAATTTGCAAGAGAGACCTGATAGCAAAAAAACAAACATTTTTTTTTTACAGACAAATGACATGAAAGAACATAAGATTGACAGGTATATCCGCTTTGCAGCAAAACAGGTAGCCTACACAAACCAGAATCTGTTTCAGTCAATGCTTAACTATTGATTTAAACACAAATAAACCAGCTCCCACGGTCAAGCCGGTTTGAAAGGGTTTCCAGGTCAGACCTATTTGCCTACGTCTAGTCTAGACCTTCTCGAATTGAATAAGTTGACCCCCATTTTTGCCGACTTTTTAATCGATTTTTGTCTGCAGGACCTCAATATTTAATAAAGCTCCTGCATAACTTATAAATATATATATGTATTTATAAATAGAGTTAAAATGATCGATTTTGTAATATTATCACCTCCAAACTTGCCTGTTGCTTTATCCTGGCAGGACTAAACAAAGACGATGTGGATATCTTGAGAGGAAAGAATGACATTTTTCTTTCAAATGATCTATACTATAAATCTAACTATAAATACAAGTAAATAAATGAATCACAAAAGTAATATTAGAATAATATAGTATTTTGTAATATATTATATATATTTGGTTCAATGGGTTGTATTCAGGTTGCAAGCTAGACCACTTCCAAAATTGGTAATACAGAAGATCTGTATTTATATCAGGGTGTCCTCAATGGCATGAAGAACGTTGAGAACCGCTGGTTTCTCAATAGAATATGGGTGCTCACTTATTTAAATTAGGCTTCATTGGTTTTTTGTTTCAGTTCGAATTGCTGTTCCTTTGAGGACTACAAGCTAACGACAGAGTGGCTATTGAACCAAACCAGCCACCGTCCCAAAATCGCAGTGATCTGTGGCTCTGGTCTGGGCCTGCTGGCTAACTCTGTGAGCAACAGGCAGAGCTTCCGCTATGAGGACATCCCCAACTTCCCCGTCAGTACAAGTAAGATACCGGTACAGATATCCTATCCGTACAATTGATTATAGGTAAGATATTTGCACAGGTATAAGTACCGGTTACATAACTGTACACATAGAGTAAATGTACTGCTGAGTACAGGTATTTTACCTTCACAGGTAGGATACATGTACAGCTTAGTAAAGGTAGGATACAAAACCACCTAAGACCGCAGATAAAACTACATCCTCTATTAAAGGATCAATGTAAAACACCACCCTCATCAATGAATGTGTACTGTCCTCCTTCATATATTAATTGGCGTTATGCTATATTTGCAATTTATTAACACTGTACACAGTGATAGTATGAGTACTGTAGGTCTAAAATATGCATGTTTATCAGAGGATTTCTTCTGTGTTGCAGTACCGGGCCATGAGGGCTGCCTGGTGTTTGGGACCATAAAGGACCAGTCCTGTGTGTTCATGCAGGGCCGGGTTCATCTCTATGAAGGCTACTCTCTGTGTAAGGTAATGTCTTCTTCTCTATCGCTCACCTTCTCTCCAACACTCACCTCTCTATCTCTCACCTTCACTCTATCGCTCATCTTATCTCTCACCTTCTCTGACATCACAGTGTGTCTCTAGTGACATCACACGGTGGCGTATCTGATCTCATGGTCCAGGTGACATCACAGTGTTGTGTATCTGATCTCATGCTCTAGGTGACATCACAGTGATCTGTATCTGATGTCATTTTCCAGGTCACCTTCCCAGTCCGGATCTTCAAGCTGCTGGGTGTTGAGACTCTGGTGGTGACCAACGCCTCCGGAGGTATCTGTCAAGACTATAAAGTTGGAGACATCATGGTCATCAAAGACCACATCAACCTGCCTGGCTTTGCTGGACAACACCCACTCTGCGGGCCGAATGATGAACGGTATACATCATGAAATCATAATAATAATAATAGGTATATAAAACAATAATCCTAATCATTATCAAACCTATCAGGGTCCTCTGATGTGGTGAGATGATGAGAAAGAAATGTTTTCTTTTACAGAAAGAGGCATTGATGGATAGATAGAGAGATGAATGACCAATGTTGAATCGATAGACAGATTAATGGATGGATAGAACGGATGAGGAATGGATAGAAACCAGCATGGATGGATAGATAGAATGGAAAACAAATGGCTAGAGAGATAGATGGATGGACGGATAGGCTGGATAATAAAAGGCCAGAGGGGTAGGTGGACAGAGAGTCAGAGTGTGTTTCCTCTGCTAGGTTTGGGGTCCGGTTCCCCTGCATGTCGGACGCCTACAGTAAAGACCTGCGGCGGCTGGCCCTGGACATCAGCTCTGAGCTGGGTTGCAGTGACTTCGTCAGGGAAGGGGTGTACTGCATGGTGAGCGGGCCCAACTTTGAGACCATTGCTGAGGCCCGCATGCTGCAGGTCCTGGGCTGTGACGCTGTCGGTGAGCCATGACATCACACAACCATTACATTACATCATGTCGGTGAGCTATGACATCACACAACCATTACATTACATCATGTCGGTGAGCTATGACATCACACAGTGACATCATGCTGCTCAGAGATAGGACCTAACCCAATGACGAGTTGGACAGATATCACAAAATGACATCATGTTTGTAAAACATGACATCACACCATTACATTACATCATGCTAGTGAGATGATGCCATTGCCCTGACTCTAAAGCTCTGGGCTACAACTAACAGGGAATCCATGCCACCTGCCCATGCTACCTGGCCAACACTTACGCAGTGCCTCCTTACATGATACATAGACTAATTAAAGTGTTGTGCTATTTCTTCATCAGGTATGAGCACAGTTCCAGAGGTGACTGTAGCCAAGCACTGTGGTATTCGAGTGTTTGGCCTTTCTCTGATAACTAACAAGGTATGTACATCTCTGATAACCATGAAGTATTTACATCTCAGATAACCAATGAGGGTCTGACTCCCTGTGGTCACTGAAGATCCCATGTCACCCATCTCAAGGGTAGGGTGCTAACCCTAGGGTCCTGGCCAAATCCACAACTTGGCTCTTGTACATGTCCACATAATGAGACAGAAAGACAGTAGTTGTAATTCTGCTATAGACAGTATTGTGTGTGTGTGTGTGTGTGTGTGTGTGTGTGTGTGTGTGTGTGTGTGTGTGTGTGTGTGTGTGGTCCTACTAAAGACAGTAGTTCTGCTATAGACAGTATTGTGTGTGTGGTGCTACTAAAGACAGTATGTGTAGTTCTGCTATAGACAGTGTTGTGTATGTATGGTTCTACTAAAGACAGTATGTGTAGTTCTGCTACAGACAGTATTGTGTGTGTGTGTGTGTGTATGTGCGTGGTTCTACTAAAGACAGTATTTGTAGTTGTGCTATAGACACTATTGTGTGTGTGTTGTTCTACTATAGATTGTATGTGTAGTTCTGCTATAGACAGTATTGTGTATGCGTGGTTCTTCTATAGCTTGTATGTGTAGTTCTGCTATAGACAGTATTGTGTGTGTGTGGTTCTAATATAGACAGACTGTGTAGTTCTGCTATAGACAGTATTGTGTGTGTTTCTAATAAAAAAATGTTTGTAGTTCTGCTATAGACAGACTGTGTAGTTCTGCTATAGACAGTATTGTGTATGTGTGGTTCTACTATAGACTGTAGGTGTAGTTCTGCTATAGACAGTATTGTATGTGTGTGGTTCTACTGCAGGTGTCTCTGGACTACAGCAGGGAGGAAATGGTGAACCACGAGGACGTTCTGCTGACCGGTAAGATGAGAGCCGAGTTTCTGCAAAAGCTGGTCCACACTCTGATAATACGCTGCAACCACCAGGAACAATAGCACCTCAGACCACAGCCCCGGGACCAAGAACACCACCCATAACCCCACCCAACCTGGACCAAGAACACCACCCATAAAACCTCTTCCCCAGGACCTATAGAAGCACCCATAACAACACCCTTCCTGAACCACTAACCCCACCTCCCCAGACCCAATGCACCATGTCCTCGGGCATAATACCCCCACCTTTAACACCACTTCACTGGGACACAAAGCACCACCTCAACTGAAAAAATAACATCACAATCGCTCCTGAACCAATAGCACCACCACCCCAGGACCATGAAGTCACCGGATTTACCATATTCAAGGATAATAGCAGGGTTTTACTGTACAACATCACCAAAGTGCCAATGTATAAAGAGAAAAAAAGACTTTTTGAGTATTTTTGTATATATGCACCTACACGCATACTACTGTTTAGTAGTACTACTTTGTATGATTATTATTATATATTTTTGATAAAAAAATATTTGCGGGCCTTAAAACGAGTATCAGGCTTTGCTGCTATCTGCTGGCAAAGACATGAAATACGATTTGGCAAAAAAGGAAGATTGTATGGGAAAAAGCAGTAGTACATTGGTCTGGTCTTGTTCATTTATTAACATATTAATACATAGTTTGGTTACGGAGAAGGCTAATTAGACATGACTGAAGTCATCATGGAATACAAATACATAATCCGTTGTTCATTGACAACAACACAATCCTGGTCTGGTCCAACTGGCGAGGAGAAGTCAGGGGAGAAGTCCCAGGGATCCGGCCCACACCTGGGGGTCTCCACAGATATCCGGAGGTCTAGGTGGCTTCAGGTATCAAGAAGATCCTTTGGTTTTCCTGATCATGGCCTCCATCATACCCCACTCTTCCGGAGTCACCTGCAAAAAACACCCAAACACAGTTTGATGGTTTAGAGAGTTAGGGTGGAACAGTGTTGGGGTTAGAGGATATGGTAACACGGTGGAGAGGATTGGGGTTGGATGGGTCGGATAAGTTGGAAGGGCTGACCTTCTTCAGTTCGTTGAACTCCCCGGCCATGGAGACATACTCTCCTCCGTCCATCCGGATGACCTGAGAGGACGTGGCACACACACTTTAACTATATGCTGCAGAGCACATGTAAACAGCATCGATAGACGATAAAGATTATCGATAGATTAAAGATGATCATGTAACCCCCCCCCGACTCACAGCTCCAGATACCCAGCTAGCATAGTCGCTAACGAGGTAAGCTGCCAGGTTAGCTATCTCGCCGGGCGTCCCCAGCCGGCCTGCGGGGATCCGACCCAGCATCGACTTCTCAAACTGCCCTGTGGGGTCCAACCGGCTGAATGCACCCTGGAACCGTGGAGAAAACAACAGAAAATATGCATGCAAATAAGTTGCACAATACAAACTTGTATCCACTACAAAAGCCAAAGAACTTGAATTGGCCCTACTTATATAATCCTACTTTTTGTGAACATTCCAAACAATGTTTTCATTAAGATATTGCCGGGACAAGAACATGCATTGTTTCCACTACTGGTTGTTGTCCCAACAGCCTATGCGAACCCATCAATATTCTGTATGTGTCAAGTATATCAAAGCTTGTAGCCCATTCCAAGTAGCTGCGTGTCAGCAGCTATGTGTAAGCAGTATTCCTTATGTTCCTCGTCTGTGATGGGTGAAGCCTGAGCGGTACCGTAGTTGTAATTGTTGAAGACTGCGCTCTACCTTAGTTTTGATTGGTCCAGGCTGGATGACGTTAAACCTCATCCCGTACCGCCCCCACTCAGCAGCCAGTGACCTGAAACACAGTTAAACTGGTAACACTGATATATACTGGCTACACTGGCCTTAACTAGGAACACTGGTTTATACTGGCCTATACTGGTTACCGTAGGAACTCTGTTTAATAGTGGTTAATACGGTTTATAATGGCTTTTATGGGTTTATACTGCTTAATACTCTGTGTATACTCGTTAATACTGATTACAAAGCATTATACAAGTTTATAGTGATAACACTGGTTTAAACTGCTTCCACTGGTATATACTGGTCAGAACTTGTTAGCCTTTGTAAACGTTCAAACAAGAGTATCCAGTATTAACCAACTGGTTAATACTGATACACTGATACACTATCCAGTATTAACCAACTGGTTAATACTGATACACTTGTTTGAACGTTAACAAAGGCTAACACAGGTTTATAATGGTTACTCTGGTTTATACTGGTTACACTGATTCATACTGATTTCAATGGCTTGTACTGAGTCCACTGGTTTATACTGATAATATGGTAAATACTGGTTACACTGGCTTACTATAATTAGATGGGTTTATACTGGTTACACTGGCTTATAATGGTTACTCTTGTATATACTTATAACACTGGCTAATATTGGTTACAATGGTTTAAAGTTATTATATGGGTACAAGTATGGTTCTAATCTGTTGGGTTAACAAAACGACTCACTTGCAGAGTGTTTCGACTCCAGACTTCGCAGCTGCGCTTGGAACCACAAAACCTGAACCAGACTCTGCATAGATGGTAGTGATGGCCAGGAAAGCAGCTCCTACACACATACACACACACAAACGTATAATTCATATTCTCTCACACGCGCACACGCACACAAACACACGTATAATTCATATTCAAACACACAATTCATATCCACACAAACAAACGCACACACAAGCAGGGTAAACCTCCGGACCTTTGCCCTCCTGGATGAGCCGCTTGCCCACCTCCAGGGTGACGTAGGCGGTCCCGTTGAGGACGATGTCGGTGATGGTCCTCCAGGCGTTGGCGGACAGACGCTCAGACGGAGACACAAAGTTCCCGGCTGCGTTGTTTATGACCACCTGAAAGCACACCGGAGAACCAAGGGGAACCTCAGGTAAACACTGATGTCATCGGACCAAACCATGATGTCATCGGACCAAACCATGATGTCATTAGATCAAACCATGATGTCATTAGATCAAACGATGATGTCATTGGATCAAACGATGATGTAGTTCAATTAAACTGATCTAATAACTCTGTTATGAGATCTAGAAAAAAGTTGTAATTTATGCATACACAGAAAAGATACAACCAGATTAAAACTGCAGATTAAACCACAATTGATGGAGAAGGATCATATTAGAGGGGACCAGATCAGATTAAATCAGAACCCCAATTAACCAGATTAAAACAAACCAGGTCAGAATAGAGCAGATTAGATGGGACCAGTTCGTACATCGGGAAGACCAGCGAGCTCCACCAGCTTGTCTACACAAGCGGCCACAGCCGCGGGGTCCCGGACATCACACTGGAGAGCCTGGACCTGTGGGGAGCGTCAGGGTCAGGAGGTCAGAGCAGAGCTACAAGCCACCGCTCATTGCACTGGACAGTGGACATGAACACAGGAGATAAAGCAGAAAAACACCTTGTTTCCTGTTTGAGAGGTGATCTCTTCTGCTGTCTTCTGCAAGACATCCAGCTTCCTGAAATACAGGCCAGACCGCATAGAGTAGGGATACGGTAGTTACAGAGTCATATATAGTCCATAGTTAGTCATACAAAGCACAGTTTCAGTCAAAGATAGTCTACTCTATAGTAAGTCTTACATCCTCCATAGTTAGTCATAAATAGCACAGGTAATCAAACATAGCCCATATTTAGTCATACATAATCCATAGTTAAAGTCATACATAATCCATAGTTACAGTCATACATAGTCCATAGTTACATTCATACATAGTTCATATTTACATTCATACATAGTCCATAGTTAGTCATACGTTTTCCATAGTTCCAGCCCCTGCTCACCTGCTGGCGATGAAGCAATGTGCTCCGAGGCCGGACAGTGTGGTGGTCATGGCGCGGCCCAGGCCCGTGCCTCCCCCGGTGATCAGGGCCACCTTGTTGTTGAAGCTCCCAGGGAGCAACATGGCTCCTTCACAGGGGGGGAAGTGCCCTCCATCCTTCTGGCTCAGAGCACGACTCCAGGGCTGCAACAACAGCAGAGAGACAACGTTTAGCCAACGAATGTCTGGCCAATCAAATGCATTGGACTGTCAGTCCATTTACTCAAATATGTGTTCATTTACAGTTGGAAGCAAACCTACCCCTGACACACATTTCAGTTATGACATGTCTCAGTTGCCACAGTCTAACCCCTACCTACTACAAAATGACCGGTCTGTGTTTTCACTGTCTAACCCCTATTTGCCCTAGAGACAGGTCCTTAAGCGGCAGGTAGGGGTTACACAGTGACGTTTCTGTATCCACTGTCTAACCTACCTGCTCCTTACGGACCTGTCTCTTTATTCACTGTCTTACCCCTACAAGCTCCTAATGACCCTTTTCTGTAGTCCAACCTGCTCCTTAAGGAGCTGTTACTGGATAAACTGTCTAACCCCTACCTGCTCCATGAGGACCTGTCTCTTTATTCATTGTCTTAACCCTACCAGCTCCTTATGACCTTTTTCTGTAGTCCAACCTGCTCCTTAAGGAGCTGTTACTGAATAAACTGTCTAACCCCTACCTGCTCATGAGGACCTGTCTCTTTATTCACTATCTTACCTCTACGTGCTCATTATTGGTCAGTCTCTGGATTCATTGTAAGTCGTCCCCTAAATAGTAAATAAATGTATGGTCTTACCCTAGCTTGCAGGATCCATCGTTGAGGTAAGAACATGGTTTTACCGAGAGAAGATAAACATGATGCAGCCATGTCTTCAACGAACTTTCACCGAGTTTCGCCTTGTGGTACGCCTCACAATGTTTGAAAGTAATGTTTCTGTTTTGTTTTACTTAAACCTCTTACATATGTAAGTGGAGCTTTTAATTCTAGTGTCTACATTCAAGAAACAAATACAGGCGAAAACAAATGAAAAATCCTTACATATGTCCAAAAACTGAACACGCCTCCTATTCAATTACAATGGTTTGATCCATTATACACATGCCCCTCATGAAAATTACAATGGTTTAGTCGAGTGTGTGGCGATTATCACATGTTAACGTAAACCTAGTAATACAATACACACAAAAAAAAGACCGTGTCTGTTTACTTTTCCCGGTGACTATTATGCATATATTTTGATCCACATTTACATTAACATTTGTATCCTTTATGACCATTCATAAACAACTATTAATACAAAAAAATAACTTGACAATATCAGAGCGAATTCAAACGAGTAATATTTTCCTCTCATCCCGAAGTCCATGTATTACGGTAACGTCACAATCAGCTCATCGATTGGCACAATAAACCAAACATGCTGTGGCTGGGTAAAACTACAATAAAGTAGCTATACACCTGAAGAAAGACAATGGCTTCAGTACAACCCAAAATTATTCTAGTGTTCAGTGGGAAACGCAAATCTGGCAAAGATTATGTGACGGATTTTATTCTGAAAAGGTAAATGTTTAGCATTGTATACGTCCAGTCCTATAGAGCACCCTACTGTCAGTTCACTCTCTATATACAGACCTATATATATCTGACAGTATTGTATCGGCCGTCTATAAGTTTTTGATATATGGATATCTAGATAGATGCGTGTGTGTTTGTAACAAATTAGACTCAAATAATGGTTCCGAGACCTTACCTGCAGCCCCTTTTAATGGTGAGGTTTGACTAACCTTGTTCTCCGACCCATGAAGGCTAGGGTCGGGGATCTGCTGCATCCTGCGTCTCTCTGGCCCGCTTAAAAAGCAGTACGCTCAGGTAATCCTCACCCTCTCACCTACAACCTTACCCTCACACTGACTCACCAAGCCCCCCCACCTTACCCTCACTTTCTATCACTCACATAAAGCCTCTTGCTACACAACATTAGTTGTGGGATGATGTTAAACTCAGGGTTAGTTGTGGTTCCTTTGTGGTATGATGTTAAAGTCAGGGTTAGTTGATGTTCCTTTGTGGTGTGAGGTTGAACTCTGGGTTAGTTCTAATTCCTGTGTGGTGTGGAGTGAGGTTAAAGTTAAGGTTATTTGTGGTTCCTGTGTGTTAAGAGGTTAAATTCTGTGGATCTTGTGTGGTATGACATTAAAGGTATGTTTAGTTGGGGCTCCTGTGTGGTATGATGTTAAATTCTGTTGATCTTGTAAGGTACGTTATTTGTGGTTCCTTTGTGGTATGCTATTAAGGTAGGGTTTGTTGTGATTCCTGTGTGGTGTGTCAAAGTCAGGCGTCGGTTGGTCTCATATCCTGAAGAGTTCTAATTTGGCTGCAGGACCACGGCCTGGACTACAGCGAGCTGCTGGCCGCAGGGGGCTACAAGGAGACACACCGCGCCGACATGATCGCCTGGGGCGAGCAGCAGAGACGCCAAGACCCGGGCTTCTTCTGTCGCCTAGCAACAGAGGCAGCCCAGCAGCCCATCTGGGTACGGGGTTAA
The DNA here is from genome assembly GCF_949987615.1 of Pollachius pollachius. Lineage (NCBI taxonomy): Eukaryota > Metazoa > Chordata > Actinopteri > Gadiformes > Gadidae > Pollachius > Pollachius pollachius. The sequence continues at coordinate 44,297,786 of NC_136934.1, read as the reverse complement.
CCAAGAATCTAAACATATATATATATATATATATATATACACACACAAACACACGTACACACATCAGATGCAATAGGATTCTATATGTTGTGTGTTCAGATTGTGAGTGACGCGAGGCGGCGTTCGGACCTGCGGTGGTTCCAGACAGAGTATCCGAGTCAGACGCGCTGCGTTAGGGTCCAGGCTTCAGAGGAGACACGAGCGGACCGCGGCTGGCGCTTCGCAGCAGGTGAGGTCCCCGTTTATCGGCCAGTAACACTCCACTTATGCTCCTTCGTGCTTTAAAGACTCATGCTCCCCCTCCTTCTGGCTCTAAAGACTTATGCTCCCTCTCCTTCTGGCTCTAAAGACTTATGCTCCCTCTCCTTCTGGCTCTAAATACTTATGCTCGCTCTCCTTCTGGCTCTAAAGACTTATGCTCCCATCATTCTAGCTCTAATGACATATGCTCCCATCATTCTAGCTCTAATGACTTATGCTCCCTCTCCTTCTGGCTTTAGACTTATGCTCCTTCTAGCTCTAGAGACTTATGCTCGCACTCCTTCTAGCGCAAAAGACTCATGCTTAACATCCTTAACATCTCTCTGCAGGGATAGATGATGCAGAGTCAGAGTGTGGATTGGACGGGGAGAAGTTCGACTGGATCATCACCAATGAGGCAGGCGCTCCAGCCTTAGAAGAGCAGCTTGAGAACATTTTACAACTCGCCTCACATGCAGCAGGACGGCACAACTCCTGAAGCTTCCAGCAGAAACATCCAGCCCACCACAACCGCAGAAGACACTGTTGAAAACATTCGGCTGCTTTGCACAAATGCTTCTTCAGAACCTTTGTGCCTTCTTTTAGCCCTCCAGTTCCTTGAGCATGAAAGACAATACTAGTCCTAACTGGACATCTAGTGCCTAAAACCTTTCATTCACTTTATAATGCAAAGAATAAAGTTTCCTTCATAAGGTTTATTTACCCAGAATAATCCATCCATGTAAGCGTTGGGAGGTTAGGACGGTTAGGGTAAAGCTTTGAGGGATGGTTATAATAATGAGATTATGGTTAGGTTAAGGTTAAGTTTAGAGACTAATGGTTTCAGGGTTAAAGGTTAGACTTTGGGTAAAGGTTAGCGGGTTAGATTTGGGACTTGGGTTAGGATTCATATTGGGTACAGTTTAGTTTAATTATCTACAAGGAATGAAGGGATGAGTGTGCAAAGAGATGTGTTCACATATTAAATAATGACACCACTACTGAAATGCTATTAAATGTGGCCCTTTATTTTTAAAAATCCTGCATTAATTACAATAACATCACAGTAAGAAACTGCAAATACTGGGAGAGAATTGTCACCTGTCGGAACTTACATGATCTACTTCTTTTAATTGTTATATTTCCAATGATCACTTTTTTTGCTGCAAAAATAGACTTAAATTCTATCATTAAGAGATCCTTTGACCCAAGGCTTTTTGTTGGCCCCTCCCATTACTGCAGTGGAATGTGTTGCAATTGGCCGATCACCTTTCCCCGCATTGGCTAACACTCAGCTCCTTGGCTGTATTGGCTAGATCTTTACGTCCATCACAGACCTGGACAGGCTATTGGCAGGATGGGGTTAACAGTGAGACTGGAACACTGAGGAGGAATGTATGAGGAGGAGGAGGAGGAGGAGGAGGAGGTCAGGCCCTAGCAGCTGTTCAGGTCCTCCAGCGTCTGGTCCAGGGTTGCCTGAAGCTTTTTGTTGGAGTCCTTGGCGGCAGACAGAGCATCTAGAGGGTTCAACAGAGCATTGAGCGTGTTAAAACAGTATTTTATAAACCCAGGTCGCCATTATCAACCTTTATGTTGTTCTCTCCTAATAACTCAACTCCTAATAACTCCTCATCACTGAGGTAATTGATAGTGGACATTGGTATTGGCTGTCACTGTGTATATAATAAGGCCCTGCTACTATAAGGCATCACTGTTTATAATAACTATTTGGCTTTGACTGACATGTGGTAAACATCAGGAGCCTTTCTCCCCTCCCTATGCCGGACCATATTTCAATCAGTCTAACCGTAGAAGGGTGTGCACCGAACCGAGCGCGTCATCCCGTATGGGAGGTTATCGTGCCAGGAACCATTACACCCCCGCCGAGTGGAGTTTGAAAGGAGGACTTACCCTCCAGCTCATCGATGCTCTTCTCTAGTTTGATGATGGACCTCTCTGAGAACTCGGCCCGGGTTTCAGCCTGAGACGGGAAGTCAATAGTTAGCACACTATTGGAGTGAGTGGGTGAGACAGGGTGAGACAGTGAGAAATAGATGAATAGCCTAAACAAACAACTATTTAGCCTTATATTGTGCGGACAGCGTTGAAACTAGTAGGGGAATCACCATAGTTAAATTAAGGGGTTGTGATATGTGCAAAAAATAAACAGATATTTTGTCATTTTGATGAAAATGTTAGGATACAACCGCACAGGGCCATGTTAACAAAAGCCACCCATGCTCCCGTATTGCATTGCAATTAAACATTACCTTCCAGCGCCGACTTCTATCGAGATTAATAAGACATTTCGTGAGTTCCATGTTGCCAGCCTTTAGTTACTAGGTGGATTATCACAATGGTGACCCCGAGGGGATCTCACCTCTTTCAGTTTGTCACTCAGGTTTCTGATCTCTTCCTCATAGCGGTCTTCTTTCTGGGAATACTGGAGAGACCGAATGGTTAAACAAAGGGTTAGATACTATTAGAAAGAATAGCCAAATGGAGGCTTAAATCTAGTTATAATATGTCTGTGTTCAATCATATATATATTATTTGAAAACTTGACATAACAACTTTGTAGTGCATTACATTATTCCGTCCATCCACAAAATGTATGCACCCCCCCTACACACGAAGGAGGTATAGCCCCACCCTCATTAAGTGATTGACAGGAGGTAAAAGGGGTGTGGCTCCTACCTTCTCTTCAGATGCCTGCTTGCTCTTTAATGACTGGTCGAAACCTCTCATCTGGTCTTCCATTTCCCGGAGCTTCCTAGGGACAGACAGAGGGGTCTCAGAGGGAGTGGCTTTCAGCTATATTTATAACTAATTAATGCCGGAGTACTTTTAGAGATGCAAAGAGACCGACAGATACAGAGGGAGGGACGGATACAGAGATGCGGCGAGAGAGACATACAGAGATAAAGCAAGACTGAGACATGCAGAGACACATAGACATGCACATATAAAGAGATGTACGGAGACATACAGAGACATCACAGTGCCCATATTAAAGGCAACCGATGTGATTCATTGGTTACACTGATTTACAATAAAAAAATTAAAAAATTAAAAAAATCGACCATGTTGCAATTGCAATGGATGAATGACATACAGAAATATACAGAGAGACCGAGCCATGGAGCGATACAGGGAGAGGGGACGGGTCACTCACCCCTCTGCCACCTCAGCCCTGTCCTCGGTGCGCTCCAGCTCTCCTTCCAGCACCACCAGTTTGCGGGCGACCTTACACAGAGAACAGCCTTGGAGCAGGCAGCCAGACAATGTATACGCGTTTGTATCCATGGTGAGCGGCGGCGGGAACTCACCTCCTCATATTTGCGGTCGGCCTCCTCTGCGATGTGTTTGGCCTCCTTCAACTGCACCTCCTGGATCTCCATCTTCTCCTCATCCTTCAAGGCGCGGTTCTCGATCACTTTCATACCCCTGGGGATGCACAGGGAACCTCACAGGTAAGCAGCCGGCCACGTAACCAGCCACACAGCTAGCCTTGATTAGGTTTGTTTGTGTTGGTGTGTGTGTGTGTGTGTGCGCACACTGAAAGTTAACCAGACGTTTTGTGAACTAGTCAAAAGAAATTAAAAAAGCGATGACATCTGTCAAAATGTAGCACATTACAATCTATTGTTATTAAAGGAATCATTTGAAATGTTTGGTTCAACCAAATCCTGTTTTAAATCAGGCCGAAATGGGATCTCTTGGTCTGGTTTAAAAACATTGAAATAGTTGCAAAATACGATCATTATGAACTAGGGCTGGCTGATAAAGGCGACAATAAAGGGGTTTATCACAAATGATTATTACCGCCACTAATAGTTTGGACGCATTAACACAGAGGAGCGGTACCTTGTTGTCGGATGCAACCAGCAATTACAGGAGCCGACCACGGGACTGATAGACTTGTATTGTTCACGAGACAGGCCGTCATTATGTTCATTCACTGAGACAACTAATGCTTGCCTTGCATTTAACCTACTTCCTCTTTAAGTCACCCTGACTCTCAATGAAGGAAGGCTACACTTAGCCATAAACAAATAGCCTGTTTCATTTCTCTCCGTTATAGAAATGATCAATCTGCATCTCACTGGAGATTTGGGTTTTCGCTTTTTAAGTTTGTGGATTTAAGAGCAGTCCTATACTTGTCATTATTCACGCATCCCCATCTTAGCTGTAACTATTGAAGTATCGATAAACTCGTGGGACAAGGCTTCAAAGTGCTAACCGTTACATCAACTGAAGCATTGACGTGGAGCGCTGATGTTTGAGGGATGTCTTGCACAATTACAGATCCTTTTAATATTTTAGCCCTGGTAAATCTCACTAACTGTAAAACAAAAGACTTTGTCAAACGAATACATGAAAAGAGCAGCTGATTGCGAACGGCAGTGCGCCTGACTGCAATTACTGACTGTGGTGAAAAGCACCACGGAGAATTATGAACCAGATTAAATGAAAAAGCCTAATTTAATAAATGACTGATGTCTTCGGCCAAAACATTTCTTTTTTTTGCTTAAAAAGTCTAAACGACTAGTGTGTCTGGTGCAGACCAGAAAGTAGTCGGCGCATGGCGACCACCCCCAGTGCGTACCGTTCGCTCTCATCAGAAGACTTCTCGGCTTCCTCTAGCTTGTGCAACGCGGTGGACAGCCTCTCCTGGGCCCGGTCCAGGTCCTCCTCCAGGAGCTGGACGCGCCGTCCCAAGGACGACACCTCAGACTCTGCCTGGAAACACAATGTGCAGACACGTTGACACAACATATACATGTGCTATCGTCTTCATGTGCAAGACTCAGCCCCTGTCCTCCATTAGCCATGCAGGATTGAAATGACTCAATAGCAATGTTTTGTCCTCTCTGACTGTCTGTGCAACTGTGTGATGCAAACGGGTTCAGCTCAGCTGGCTGGGTGGTGTGAGTGGGAGGGGTTAAGGGAGTGTCGAAACTAAGATTCCCCTAACCCCAGAGAGAGCTGCGGGCTGGCCAGCATTTTTATAATAGTTTTTCTATTTTTTATTATAAAATTTGATTTAATTGATAACATTATTGAAATCACCATTACTCAGCGTTGACTACAGATATGTCAAGGTTGTTTTAAGTGAAGAGCTAAATGTTACACAGTTCGACCTTAACACAACAACACAGTATAATACTGTAAATAATGTATACACAATACCATTTCTACAAATATTAACACAACGGAATTTATTCAATCCATATTTACGTATAATTTATATTTGATGTAAAGCGTATATAATTGAATAAATACAGGTCAACTTCCTCTTATGCTTTTATCATGTTTTCATGCCAAATCAAATTGTAATTATCCTGCTCCAAAAACAGAAAAAAAATTCTCATTACTGAGAGTAGGTACGAGTGCCTTCGTTAGTCCCAGATACTACTTTAAGCTGTGAGAAAGTTTACTGTTAATGCACCTCCTAGGAGTAATTCTGAGAGGCTTGATAACAACGTGCCCTCGTCAAAGAGACAACACATGGTTACATTCAAATTGTATGTGGAGAATCAATGGGTCATCCAATGTCAAAGCAAGTGACATTTAACTCTCAATGTCACAAACAGATTTATGGTTTCTTGTGTACGTTTATCAGAGAATGTGTTCCAGCAATCCATGCTTATAAATCTTAAATTGGGTCAGACAGGGGACAGGCTATCCACCTACTCAAACACTGTTTTAACACTTTGTTTTATAATGCACGTTTCTCTTCTGTGATGTTTTAACATCACTTTATTGTTATTTGATATTCGTTAAGTCCAATTTTCATTATTATTTTCATTGTACCCATTACCTTGCACCTTGTAACTCTTGCTTCAATAAATTTTTCTAACTTACTAATTCAATAAATTTTGATATTAACTTCTGAACGGTGCAAAATTGAAAATGTTCATCTGTCAGAGGCCTCCCAAACTGACATTATCATTTTACTTTGAACATGACCATGCAAACGAAATACAGCTGGCCCCAAAAGGATGCTATGTGGACTAGACAGGAGACAGCTGATCAAATATATACATTGATATATATTCATCCAATATATGGAGTCCTTAAAAACTGCTTGGCTGAGGCTTAGCCGCCTGCTCACACGCATAGACAACAAACAGCACAAGCCAACTAACTTCAGTCTGCCAACTAAAGCCTCTTATCAAACTAAACAACTACTAGCATCTGCTCTCAGAACTCCTTATCCTTGGTCGTGGTTGCTGGTCATTACCAAGGGCAAATAAATCCACTATTTCCTCGGGAAGATCTCATAGAAAAGCCCACAATTAAAGACCATTGTGCAGGGCAAATTGGTAAAGTTATAAAGTGCAACATACAGAGTAGTAAATAAAACAGGTATATAGAGGGACATGTCCTTCACCTGTTCTCTGGTGCGCTTCTCGTCTTCCACCCGTCTCTGGAGACTCTCGGCTCTCTCCTCCGCATCGTCCGCTTGTTGCTGCAACACTCGGATCTTCCGCTTCACCGCCTCCACGCTATTCACTCCAGACATTTTAGATGTTGTTTTAGAGCTATTGGGTTTTGTGTTCGGTCAGCGTCTCTGAAAAAGAGAGTCTTGTCAGCGGTAATCATACGACGTCACCTAGATGTGATTCCAACATGTTAGCAAAATGTGATTACAACATTTCCCGAACCAACGCCCAGTTCAGGACTAATGAACCACGACCCCTCAAGCGCTGCCCGGACCATTAGGATTTGTACACAATCTAAATAAAATGTTATATTACTGCGAATAGTATAAGCTTTTGTGGATACTGTATCTGTTCTACAAAGTTTCGTGTAAATTAAAGCATTACCAAAGACTGCATACCAAAGATAAAGATTTATATTAGCCAACGCATGCTAGCTACTGGATAGCAAGCGAAACAGTGTCACCGGCTATTTTTACTCGGGTGCAAATATATTTCCCTCAAGAGATTACAGATGAAATACTCCAAAAAATAAGATTTTGACTTTGTACGGCTGAATAAAAAACTTTGCGTAATGTCGACTACGGAAACTTCAAACTCTACAACGGCGATCTACCGACATGTCCCTCTCTATATGCCACTTTATATACCAATACATACGATATAAAATGTTCTGACTAATTGACCTTATATTTAAACCCTGTATTCCTTACATATGTTAGATGTATCCTAAGAACCAGAGATAAGAACATTAAATACCTCGTCCGCCTTGCTTCCGTATTTCAATCGCTTCCGCTTAACTCCACCCTACATCAACTTCCGCTTTACTTAAGCCGCCACACACACTGATAAAGTTTTTTCAATCTTTTCCAAGCCATTTAGAGCATCTATGCTATTTATTTTATTAAAGTTTACCAGACCTAAATATATCACCGCAATAAATGACGGCAATGGTCATAAATTACACTTGTATTTACCCGCAATAAATGACCCCGTTATTCCAAGATAGGGCTTGTAAATCACGTCACTAACAATTACCGCCGCAAAGGAGCGGTCTAGTATCTTGATATTAATGGTTTTGGTCTTTGTTTGGTGATTAATCGCGAAATACTTTGGCATTATGGGGAGAAATTACTGTCTTTAAAACAGGCAAAGCGTTCCTCATGCGTGGCGTGTCAAATCAAAGGTTTTAACAAGGGGACGGTATGTTTATGTAAAGGCATTTTAGTACTATGACTCTTGAGTCCTCTCAATATGGGGGAACATCGGCAAAAAACAACAACATGATGCATAATGTACAAACGCTATAGGGTAAGGTTAAGCTAAGACTAATGTCTATACAGGACTCCATAGGGGTAAGGCTAACAGCTAACATCCAGGCTGTCACCCTAGAATCAACTGATAAAAAGACACACAGACACTTTCTCTAAAAGGCTTGCTTTAAAAAATGATTAAAAAGAGACACACAGACGATAAAAAGTGTTGTGAACCAGGAGTAACCCAAGAGACATGTACATGTTGGTCAGTAGACAGCCTCATCCAGGTTTTCATCGCTGTCGCCTCCATTGTCTTCTCCGTTGTCAAAGTAGGACATGATGTAGTCCGTTCCCTGGAGACACAATATTATAATGTATAGTACCTATTAGAGTGTTTAGTGTTGTTAAAGTGTTGACCTATTTCAACACTTTAAGGAAAACTTCTGGGTCTTTCCACCTGGAACATATTTTCTTATCATTTTGGGTCAAAGGGATTAATGTTGACAACAAAATCGGTCCAGTATTGAGCTTTCTGTGGTCAAACACAAAGAATTCTACTCTCTCCGGCTCTCACTCAAGTTCCCACATTCTCCTCTTGCAAAAAACAAGACTCTCGCATGACTTCTCCTTGAGCGAGACTTTGTTTGACATCAGTTTAGTTCGCTGTATGGATCCCTTCAATAATGATGGAATACAAACTTTAAGACGATGATTATCGACAGTGCGCTATTGCCCCAAAGTATTACATTGAAGCCTGTTACTCAATACTAAAGGGCTGATTACAGTCCCACGTTCACGCAACGCAAGGGGGTAAAGGACCCCATTACGTCCTTGCGGACCCTCCTTGCGTCCAACGCAATGGCCTGACGTGCGCCTCCCAAAACCTGTAACCTTCCGTTGAGGCGACGCAGCAGCAAGGGCTGTGATTGGTCCGCTGACTAAAACCTGACGCAGAACCATAAAGGTTCACGACTGCGTCGAAGCGTCTGCATGGTCATTGCGTTGCGTGAATGTGGAACCATAATCAGTCCGTAACCCAATACTAACCCTAACCCAAAAATTGTTGTCTGCATTAGTCCCTTAGACCGAAAATATTTGGAAAATAGGGTCCAGGTTGAGATAACAATAAGTTTTCCTTAAATGCACAATACATATTAGGATATATATATACATATAGCATCATACTAACACTTTAAAGCTAGGGTAGGATATTTGGCGGAACCAGCCAGAGTAAGCTAGATTTTGAAAGTATCTAACCGAAAAATTTCCGCCCCTTCCTAGAGGCCTCCCTGCCTGCGCCACTCCCTTAAAACACAGGACTAGTTTGCTTACTATAGCAACAGGTCTGCTTAGCCATATGGAAGAATGCTTGTGCGCAATGATTGCACGAGTAGAGTGGGTCAGGTAGCCGAGTAGGTAGGTCGAAGGACATGTAAGCCATTCAATCACTGAGTTTTTTGTTGGAGCTTTTGATTTGTAAAAAAAATCAAAAGCTCCTAACCGGGATGTAAAGAACCTGGAACAAATATATTGCCTACGCAACCTAAAACCATATATATTAGAATATTTATATATGTATTAATAATTGGATATACCTTACTCAACCCCTATCCCTGAGTGATATGATACATTTGCATGCATCTCACCTCTTCAAGCTCCTCCTCTTCATACTCCTCCTCTCCTTCTGTCCCCTCCTCCTCTTTCTGTTTCTTCTTTGTCTCGTCCTCATCCTCATCCTCTGAGCTGCCGGCCTTCTCACCCTTCTCGAGCGCCTTGAATAGAAACATACATCCCATAATAACATATATAACCGCGTAAAGAATACCTCTTAACTTCCCATAATAATATCAGGGAATGCACCACCTCTCAATGGCAGAAAAAAATAGGGAAGGAAGGAGCATGGACATTTTTTGGGGCCTAATGTTTGCATACAACTGTTGGGGCCATTTAACATTTGACCATTTAATGGATGATCGTTAGATAATCAATCACATGATTAGAGGGTTTATTGGCAGATAGGGATGCAATTGTTACATCCCTATTATATATAGTTATTGGTAGATATATTATAATTTTAAAAGAATTTACCTCCAGCTTTAAAAGTACATCTTCTTTCTTACTGAGGTTGTGATTGGCTGAACTTCTGTCCATGCGATCAACAGGAAGAGAAACACCTGCAGAACGTATTGGACAAACGTGAATGTAAACACATTAATAAAGATCCTATATTGATAATGCAATGACAGCAGAGATTTACTATGATCCAATAGAAACAGAAATAGATATAGAAGAAAGGTTTTAGCTTACATCAGAGCTCCAAAAATCTGTCATTCCAATGTAAGTGCTAGCTGACTTTACCGGGTAGAATGCCTGAGTAGTTACAGACCTATATATTATGTATATATATATATAAAATTGTACTTACTGTTCTCCACAGGCTTTCGGACTCTGATACGAAGTTCTTTAGGCAGCCGACTCCAGTCTTACACACAAACACATTTGAAAGGTAAATAGTGGTACATACTACAGAAGTTGACATAGAAATTGTGCTGTGTCATTGAGATTTCAAGGGGAATGTTCGTAATTATTTATTTTTTGAGGGTCTATACATGTGCGTGAAACATTTTGGAATTAATGTTTTTATATTGCATTATAGCCCAAGCCAAATTGGCAAAGAAATTAATAAAGTGAATATAGTAATTGTATACTTATAGTAATATACTAGTCGTATAGAAGTAATAGTAATACCTGGCTTCCAGTCGATCACGTTGTCTGCAGGTTCCCCACTGTGGTACTTATCAGAGTAGCGCTCCACATCTGAAATACGGAAATATTCAGTATTCCTCTTATTACAGCAGTATTCATAGTATATTACTGAAGAACTCATAATACTTGAAGCAGCAGTCACATTATTCATTTTCATGACTGCAGTACTCACAGTATATTACTACAATACTCACAGCATTTAACTGCAATATTCTGAGTATATAACTGCAGTATTCGCAGTATATTATAGCAACAATCTTCTTTTATGGATTAAGGTGCTCCACCTATATTGATACATCTATAAATCTGTCTCCCTATTTACCTGTCTGTCTGTGTGGCTTCCTGTCTGACTGTGTGTCTCTTCCTGTCTGTGTCTACAGGTCTGTGTCTGCCTGTTTTGTCTGCCCGCCTTCGTCTAGCTGTGCATGAGTCTACCTGTCTGAAGCCTCTATTCTGTGTCTTCTTTTATCGGTGTCTACCTGTTTGTCTACTGTCTGTCTTTTAGTACCTTTGTGTGACTGCCTGTCTTTTAGTACCTGTCTGTGTGTCTACCTGTCTTTTTCTAGCCGTCTGTGTGTCTACCTGTCTTGGGAGCAGCAGGTCTGATATAGAAGGGCAGGGTTTTCATGGCTCCTCTGAACTCTTGTTTCAGAGCCTGCATGTACTCCGCCTCCTCACCCGTCGCCAGGGGAACCGGTTTGTGTTCCATTGGCTTCAACCCAAAAAGAGGATCAATCAGACATGGAATCATGGCGTCTACACATTGTATTATCATAGCTGAGAATTATCATAGCTGATCATTATCATAGCTGAACATTACTATGGCTGATCATTATCATAGCTGATCATTATCATAGCTGACCGTTATCATACAGGTTTTAATCATGGATATAAGCATAAAGTGGGAAGTGCCCTAAGCCTGTGAATGCATTGGTAATAGACCAGTCCACATACTGGGAATAGACCCATCTATGTACTGAGAAAAGACACCTCTACATACTGGGAATGGACTCATCTACGTAATTGGAACAGACCCCTCTACATACTGGGAATAGACCCATCTACGTACTGGGAACAGAGGTGTTGGTTGCAGGATGGATGGAGGGAGACCTTCTCCCTTGGTGAAGCCCATAGCCTCAATGCTGAAGGTCAGGTTCGAGCGGCCCCGACCACGGCCGCGACCCGCCATGCCGCACCCCTCTTGGGAAAAAGCAGAATGTCAGTACTGACGCTATCATACTATCTGTTGCTATTATACCGTCTGTTATTGTAAAACTGTCTGCTACTGTCAGTACTTTACTATCATCCTGTCTGTAACTATTATACTGTCCGTTACTGTCTGTTACATACTATCTGTTCCTGTTACGGTCAGTACTGTCTGGTCAGTAACTAAGTACTATATATTTATTTCATACTCTCTGGAACTATCATACTGTATGTTACTGTTAATCTGTCTGCTACTGTCAGTAAAATTACTATCGTACTGTTTGTAACTCATACTGTCTGTGGCTTTCATAGTTTATGCTACAGTAATACTGTCTTTTACTACTGTCTGTTACGGTCAGTATTTCCCACCGTCCACTTCGCTAAACATGTTATGTGAGAGCATGGATGTTGACTTAAACGTATAATGCTACTGTTTTATTATATTGCTGAAGATCTAGTCCAATACAACATTTTTTTAACCCAACGTTGGCAAACTATAGTGACTTCAGCAGCCCTGTTAAAAAGTAATCGGTTTCCTCATATCTCCAGCCACTTAGCGAGGTCGTTTACGTTACACATGTGAACGGGTAATAACATGCATATAAAGACGAAGAATAATTATATTTTAATATAAATAGTAACAATAAGATTAAGCTAGCAATTACCTTTGCTAGCTGTTGCTAATCAGTTCGATCCATCCACTAAAAATACCACACAATCATAATTATGTCTTAAGACAGTAATATCTTACAGCAGAATAAAACCAGTTGAACAGTAATATTTTAGAATTGCAATGAAACCAGTTAAATAGTAATATATCACCAATACAACAAGAGTACTGAAACAGTACAAACCTTACAAAATAAATCTAACAAAAAGACGAAGACTATATTGTTGTTTATACGCATGGTTCCTGATGGAATGTGTGTTATTCTGCCCCCTGTCGGTACGGAGTCACACGACACCATCTCTACATGAAGTCGATCTATAATGTTAACGGCTTCAATCCATATCATTCATTAATTGAAGAGATTCGGGGGTCGGCATGCAGTGAGATATTGAAAAATTAGTTTTAGTTAAGAAGCTGTTGATGATTTCAGAATGTGTATGGGTTATTATTAGGGAGATCCTTTATTGTTTTATGCAATTTCATAGATTTTTTCCGGAAAAATCTATGTGACTCGCTATATTTACATCGCTCTCCTTCTCTCTCTCCATCTCCCTTCTCTCTCTCGGTCTCTCTTGATCTCCCTATCTTCACTTGTTTCTCTCTCACACTATACCTGTATCCCTACCACTCCAAATCTCTCTATCTACCTCTCTCTCTCTCTCTCTCTCTCTCTCTCTCTCTCTCTCGCTCTCTCTCTGTATATCTGTGTGTGCATGTGTGTTAGGAAACACGTGTTGTCGTAGGAACGCGTCTGTCGGAATCTAGCGAACCAGTTGCCATAGAAACTGTGTTCTATAATAGCAACAGTCACTATATAACCCCCCCCAAAAAAAACCTACCTTGAGGAATTTTGTGATGGCTACTGACTTATAACAGTAGTGTTGACAATAATAATTATAATAATAATAATAATAATAATAATAATAATAATAATAATAATAATAATAATAATAATTCGAAAAAGAATAAAAACAACTAATAATGATAATAATAATAATAGTAATAATATTGTTAAGTGAATAATAACAATTATAATAACATCCAAATAAATACGTAGGATAATTATAATTATCAGTATATTATTATTGCACATAAACACACACACGCACACACAGGCAGACGCACACGCATACACACAAACACACACGCACACAAACACTCACACACACACAAACACACGCACACTCACGCGCGTACATTCACACATACACACACACGCACTTCAAACCTGCCAGTCAAACATTCCGATTATCATTGCCGTTCTCCGCGAGCTCCTTGTGAATTCAGTGAGTGGGCGCGAGAGAGCGTCTGATCCAGCGGCTCCGCCCCCGCACGCGCAGGCACGCACACACACACACACACACACACACACACACACACACACACACACACACACGCACACGACGCACGCACACACACACACACACGCACATACACGCGCGCGCGCACAGGAGAGGAGACGGAGTGGATGTAATGGCAGCGCGGTAAGGTTTTATATTTAGACTATATATAATGATAACATATTAACTGTATATTATGAAAACATATTAACTGCATGCTATATATAGACTCTATATACAGGCCTATTATGATAAAATCAACGGTATGCGCTGGATTAATCACAGCAGGTAAATAAGACTATACAGACTTCTAGCAGCTATCTGTTCAAATAACACAACGTTAATTGTCTCGCTATTCTGACCAGGGAAGAGATCCGATGAATTAGCTTTAAGAAAAAATGGGAAGGAGAAAGCCTGAGCGCATCGATGTGCATCGTTATGTCTCGATATTTCTCTATGTGTATCGTTATGTTTCTCTATTCCATGTACTTACTTCCTCTGCAGTGAAACCAAACGAACGACTGCTTGGGAATATTGATCTGAATAAAAGGCAACCAAGTGATTGGGAGCAATGTTGAAAATTGGGCTTATGTAATTGCAGATATGCAGCCAAAACAAGCTGCCACAAACACTAGACCATGAGAGCCTACTTTTATATATTTAATGTATATTTGTTACCTTTTGTTATATTTATATATATGCATAATAATAATAAAAATGACACCTATTTTTAAACATATTTTTGTAGTTGTATAACCTGCATGCCAATCTGCTTGGAGGACCACAGCAGCCACTGGTGGTAGATGCTATAGGTGCTAACTCTAAATGCTATAGATGCTATCTCTAGATGCTTATTTCAGATGCCAACTCTAGATGCAGAAGATGCCATCTCTAACTGCTATTTATGCTATCCATAGAGGCAAACCATAAATGCAGGTTCTAAATGCCAAATGTGCTATATCTAGCTTCTAATATTATATATATATAGATATATATATAATTCTAGATGTTATAGTACTAAATATAGATGCAATATATAGATGCTATATATACTGTATCGAAATTTTATCTATAGATGCTATCTAGAGATGCTTACTCTAGATGCTATCTCTAGATTCTACATGTACTCTCTCTAAAGGCCAACTCTAAATGCCAAGTATCTCTATCTATACTACAAGTTCTGAATATCTACTTTGTTTCCTCCCCAAGGTCATGTGCCGTCTCCTGGAGCATGAGTCGGCAGTGCTAAGCTAACTCCCGGAGGACCGCAGGGACCATGGGGGATGGAGAGGGGAATGCCCTTCTCAAAGCCGTCTTCCAAGGCAAACTCAGACTCACCCGCCTGCTGATAGAGGGCGGGGCTTACATCAACGAGGGTAATGAGCGCGGGGAGACCCCCATCTCGGCCGCTTGTATCGCCAGCTACGACAACCCGCAGACCCGCAACAAGATGCTCCGCTACCTCCTGGAGAAAGGTGCCGACCCAAACATGGCGGATAAGAGTGGCCGAACTGCCCTCATGCATGCTTGCGCTGAGCAGGCAGGCCAGGAGGTGGTGTCGCTGCTCCTGGACAACGGAGCGGACCCTAGTCTGAAGGACTACTCCGGCTCCTCCGCCTTGGTTCATGCCATCAACAGGGGCGACCGGGACACCCTCCAGGTGCTGCTGGATGCCTGCAAGGCCAAGGGCAAGGAGGTGATCATCATCACCACCGACATGTCGCCCTCCGGCACCAAGAAGACCAAGCAGTATCTCAACTCCCCTCCCTCCCCTGCAATACTTGACAAGGCCTCCCCGACCTGCATGTCTCCATCCCAGGTGGAGGTAGGCACCTCCAACTCCCCGGGGACAGAAAAGGATAAGGATGACGAAGGGATGTTCAGCTTTGCACTGGCCTTACCGTCAGTGCCATCCCCGGCGGACCGGAGGCCTCCTCCCCGCAAGCTGCTGAAGAGGCTGAACTCTGAGCCTTGGGGACTCGTGGCCCCCACGGTACTGGGGGCTCTTGCTCAGGACAAGGTGGATGTTGGACTTAAAGAGGAAGCAGATGCGACCAGCCTGTTGCCCTCAGAACCAGATAAACCAGAACCAGATAGACCTCTGTTATGGCGGCGGCACAGCATAGAGACCCACGATCCCTGTTCACCAAAGCTCACCGATCGCTCCAGCTCCGAGGACTGGCCGACGCTCCCCAGTTCTTCCTGGGCTGACAAGGTCCAGCAGCACCAGAGTCTGTACCGCAGGAATACCGCCCCCGAGACCCAGGAAAACGCTGCTGCGGCCCCCAAGACCCTCGTCCACCCCAAGCTGACGCGCATGGACCACTACGAGTCTGACAGCCACCTCTGCCCAAAGTCCATCCCGGGATCCCCAGACTCAGGAAGAGTGTCCGTGGAGAGGAGGCGCTTCAACGCCTCCCCGTTGTCCCTGCTCGCCTCCTCCTCCAAGGAGTCCCTGGAGAACATCCCCAACTCTGTGTCCCCGCTCAGCGTTCGCCGCCGGGCGCCCGGGTTGCTGGAGCGGAGGGGGTCAGGGACCCTCCTCCTCGACCACATCTCCCACACCAGGCCTGGCTTCCTGCCCCCCCTCAACGTCAACCCCCACAGACCCATCCCAGACATCAGGGTTCCCCCATGCAGCGGGAAGATCCTGGTCCCGGTGGCCCCCGCCTCCCCCAAAAGAGGCCCCGACTTCAAGGTCAAGAAGAAACTGCTGCGGAGGCACTCCATGCAGACGGAGCAGATGAAGCAGCTCTCCACCTTCCAGGAAATCCTGGCTGAGAAGGTTGTCCAGTCAAACGCTGACTAGGAGGATCCTCCGGTCAAACGCTGACTCATTCAAGCAACGCATGTTTGGTAACTATAACTCCTAGAGGAGTAAGAGGGATAACCTGTACAACAGACTTCATCACGTCAACCATTTGAAAAAAACATTCAGCCTTGTTTTGTAAGTTGAGCTTTGCTGTCGGTGAGGTCACATTGAACCTAGAAGAGTTGAGAACAGATGTGTGACTTATTTAATGTTTACAAATGCACAATTTGCACCAATTGCATTTCCTTTTTTCAGAGTAAAAGATGTGAAAGGCCAATTGTGAAATGTGAAATGATATGAGCCAACAGACTTAGTACTTCAGCCCGGTATGACACTGGTCTAATCTACCAAATCATTTGTGGAAATATATTAACATAGATTCAAATTTACACATTGAGGTGTTTAAAAGAAGAGCTATCATTTGTTTATCAGTGGATGAAGTTATAATTATGATGTATGATTCATTATGATTCTGATGTTGATTCCAATATGGAGTAGTGTCAATCTATACGCTGTAATAATGTTTTACTGGTCTGTTCACTAAAACTGTCCTTTATCAACTGACCTCAGTTACACAGAACCTTCATTCAAAGAATGCTTCAGAGCTATGTAACATCCTGTCGGATCAGGCAGAGATTTCTTCTTAGAGTTCTTAGATATGTAACATCCTGTCTGATCACACAGAGCTTTGTATCATCCTGTCTGATCACACAGAGATATGTAACATCCTGTCAAATCAGGCAGAGATATGTTACATCCTGTCTGATCACACAGAGCTAAGTAGCATCCTGTCAGATCAGACAGAGCTATGTAACGTTGTGTCTTATCAGGCAGAGCTATGTAACATCCTGTCGGATTAGCCAGAGTTGGCCGTCACACACAATGTGAAATCTGTCACCAGAGCCGGGTTCAGATTTCATGTTCCTGCAAAATATTATAAATACTTGTTGATAAAATGGCGCCGGGTGCAATAGAAGCCCTTTTGTTTTTTTTAATGCTACATAGCGGTTGCCAGTGAAGGAGTCTGTATTGTTTAGCTTGAAGAGATGAATGAATCCCAATAACAATGCTTTGCCAGCTCACGTGGTAGCCCAACCTTTGCAATGGGTGTAATGAAGGCCAGTGAAGCTCTGGCTCAATCAAGATGCTAACTAAAGGATGAGGGAGGATTTAGATTGAAGACAAACTCAATTCATCCCCAGTGTTATTTGGTAATTGCAAGTAAAAGCATAAGGCCATTACTCCTGTAACCTTTGAGAAACCGATTCCTGGTATATGAAGTAACCTGGCAAGTATTAGGTGTTGGAAGATATATTGATATGTTTTGTGTTTTGATTTAATTTGTTTGCATTACTTTACATAGTAAATTCCAAAGAAAGACCAGGGACAACAAATGTTGATCCCACCAACCCTGAAAGAGATTGCTGTGATTTCCTCACAGACTGTACAAAGTGTACAGATGAGATAAACCTCATATTTTATGAAATACTGTATGTGCAATATAGGCGGTACTGTAACGATCCAACCAAGTGTCAAGTGTTCTTTACGTTCACGTTTAAACAGTTGAGCTAAAATGGCTCACAAGTAGAACCTTGAGCTATGCTCAGAGATGCACCAACCATAGAACCCTAGTCTTATCTGGTTAGTGTACTCTACAGGTAACTTCCCATCATCTGGAGGTCCTGTTCTTAATATCTTGTTAGTCTACCATGCAAGTATCCAATCATCATCTGGAGGTCCTTTTCTAAACATCTAATTTATTCTGGTAAAATAGTCAAAATGTCTGGTAAATTAGTCTACTCTACAGGTAACTAGCATCTGGAGCTCTGGTTGTAAACATTTGGTTAATATCCTCTACAGGTAACCCACTTTCAACTGGAGAACCTGTTGACAATATCTAGTGAATAATATACTGTACAGGTAACCAACCTGGAGGTTCGGTTCTAGACACCTAGTTAGTCAATCATACAGGTAACCTATCACCTTCTTGAAGGACCTGTTCTGAACACCTAGTTAGTCTGTTAAACAGGTAACCAACCTATCATCTGGAGGTTCTGCTCTAAACACCTAGTCTATTAATCAGGTAACCAACTATCATCTGAGGGTCCTTCTCTAAACACCTAGTTAGTCCATTCTACAGGTAACTTACCATAACCTGGGGAGCCTATTCTATACAACTAGTCAGTCTACTGTACAGGTAATCAACCATCGTCATCATGTTGTGTTGTGGACTGCCCTGACCGTTCAGCGACATCTCCAACTGCTGCGTCCGAAGTGCTGAAGATTTGACTTTGTGCTGAATAAACGTCTGTAAATTACTTGAATTTTATGATGAATCTAAACAAAACGAAAACATTTTTTGTATGCCTGTTATGAAGTAGTAAATTATATGTAGGTACTCTATTTTTTGTCTTTTACCCCAATTGTAATTTAATGTGGAATAAACATCCATGTTCAGATGTATCAAACCAAAGCCTTGCCTTACTTTCTGTTTTGTTAAATACTTACATTCTGTTAGCACTTTCTAAATACTTTAGAAAGTAATACTAACCTGACATAGTCGTTAACCCTGAACCTGACCATAAATACTCACCTTAATACTAAATACTTAACCCAAATATTAATACTAGCCTGTAGAACACATAAATAATATTGGTGGATAATCTTGCATCATGTTTATTCGTATTGTAGGCTTTTAGCGTGGATATTTATAAGAACCAGGCACAATGCGGTCACGTTCGCCACCTAGTGCATATATAGTGCTTACATAAAGAGAAATGAATTATGACAAAACTACAGTGTAACTTACACTAAAGCAGACTCAATCTTACCTGGTAAATGTGTTTCATAAAAACACACTCAAGCACATTTTATTTTTTTTTCAAATATTTATTGCTGTAGAAAAAGTGAAACATTCCATTACAAAAAGTGTAAAAGTGTTATTTTAGTAAATAAAGTGTTAAATGCTCATGTACATGTTCCCTTATACTGTACTTTAAAATTACATCAAATATGAAATACAAAACATGAGGGTTCAGTGAAGAAGGTAAACTGGGGACAGAACATATTTACAGAAGACAGAAAAATATAAACAGAGAAAGAATTCTTTGGTCATCGGTGATTATCACGATATTATGACATCATCAGATCAAGAACAAGGACTTCAAAAGACTGTAGATCAATTATCCATAATAGTGTAGATAGAGAATGAATTATACTGAAAATGAATGATTAATAATACTGGAGATAAATAACTAATTATTGTGTGCATGATCGATAATGATAATAGTGTGATTTGTTATTATTAGTGTGATTTATAGCTAATTTTGTAATAGGATTCAGATAGTAGTAAAGGAGTGTTTGTATGAATCCCTGAAAACAACTATGGTTTGCATATATTAATACGATGAGTTCACTTCTTAAAGAACTTCTTGTTGAGGAGGAAGATGAGGAGGTTGACATTGATCTTGGCTTTGTCAAACATCTTCATCACCGCAACGCCCTCGTACTGTAGCTGGAGCAGGTCCTACACACACACACACACACACACACACACACACACACACACAATGTCAATGGACACCATAAGCCATTAGTTTGTGTCTGATCCTGAGAGGTGGATGTGTGTGCGTGCGTGCAAGCATACGTGCGCGTGTGTGTTGATATATACCTGGTATTTGAGGGGGAACTCCTCCATCTCGACACCCAGGAAGCGAGTTTTGACCTGGAAGCTTCCAGTCTGTTGCCCAGCAACAATATCGAACATCACGTTCTTAAACCTACAGTAGATTAGACATCATGTTAAACCCACAGTGGGTCAAACATCACAGTCAGCCTACAGTAGATTAGACATCATGTTAAACCCACAGTGGGTCAGACATCACAGTCAGCCTACAGTAGATCAGGCATCATGTTAAACTCACAGTGGGTCAGACATCACAGTCAGCCTACAGTAGATCAGACATCATGTTAAACTCACAGTGGATCAGACATCAGTCAGCCTACAATAGATCAAACATCATGTTGATCCTTAGGCAGTTAAAATATCATTGTGTAAGGGAGGGACTTGCAGGTTCTAATCCCCAGTTAATCAATATGTGGAAAAATATGTATGTAAATATTATAAAACTCAGAATTACAGCTAGACCGCACTTCTGCAACAACTCTTTGCTCAATGTGTTGCAAA
This sequence comes from Pollachius pollachius, assembly GCF_949987615.1. Classification (NCBI taxonomy): domain Eukaryota; kingdom Metazoa; phylum Chordata; class Actinopteri; order Gadiformes; family Gadidae; genus Pollachius; species Pollachius pollachius. Next base: position 44,276,864 of record NC_136934.1, on the reverse strand, counting down.
ACTAATGTGTGCACACGTAACTCCAAGCGAGTGAGAGGTCGGGAGTGAGTTTCTATGGACCAATTTCAGGAAAGGATTGCCATATTGGTTATGCTGGCTGGATACCAACTACTGATAAGTGCCTCACACGGCTGCTTACTGGCTTGTTATTCATATCAGATAGAAGATGCGGACGAGCATGGATCATCTCTCTGCTCACAGAAGACTAAACTATCAAACAAAGACAGAGGGTGGATATAAGTAGGGACCTTAGAAGACTGATCTTCCTCTGGGCGTGTGGTTACAGTGTAGTAGAACATGGTGTGTGTCTTACTGTGTGGCGGGCAGGTCTTGGATCTCCAGCAAAACTCCCTTCTCCTGCAGCCGGGCCGCGCTGTAGCTCAGTGACGGCCTCTTCTTACCGCTGCTCTTACCGCTGCTCTTACTGTAATCGTGGAAACTGGTTATTGCCGTCACCATGGAAACGCTTCTCACTGTAGCTTTTTAACTGTAAACATGAAACCCGTCATCACAGTTGCCTTGGAGACGCTCCTTCCCTGCTGCTCTTACGGTAACCATTGAAATCCGTTTTTAGAGTAATCATGGGAACGCTTAAAACTGCTCTTCTTACTGTAACCACGGAAATCCATTATTACTGTAACCGTGGAGAAGCTTCTTACTGCTGCTGCACCTACTGTAACTGTGGAAATCTGTCATTACTGCGTGCGTTACCTGGCGGTGAGGCTGTCCAGACAGGAAGTGATGTATTGGCTGTAGTAGTCCACCTGCTGGCTGTGGGCGGAGCTCTTCTCCTGCAGACTGGACAGAGTCTGCTTCAGCCTCAACGTGTCGGCCCTGCGCCTCTGGCGGTACAGGCGCTGGTGGCGGATGTCCTGACACAAGAAACAGCCGTTACAATTTGTATGCATACAGACATTCCATATATGGCCATGTTTCCTGACCATCACTCCATGTATTGGCATCTACCTTGGCTATCATTTGCAGTATTTGGGCCTCAGAGTCGGGGGGCGTCAAGACCCCGAGGGCCTCCAGACGACGAAGACTCCGGACGATCTTCCTCTTCTTCTCCTCCAGACTGAGGTTGCCGTCGGCGACGAGGGACTGGTTCCTCTTCATCTTGTCCGGGGTTCGAGCGTCTCTCTGGGCGCGGCGCTGCATCATCCAGCCATGCTGGAGCTCCTGGCCAATCAGAGAGGAGAATGAGACGGCCGTCCTCTCACTGGGCCAAACAGATAACATCTATTGGTCCGTTTCCCTCCCAACCTGGTCACGTGACGTCGACGCCCTCAACAGCTGGCTCAGAGAGTCACCTGACTGGGTCCGAAGCAAGTCCACGATGAGCTGTTTGGTGCTGGGGGACACACGGCAGGAGGGGCAGAATATAGGGCTAGGTTAGGCCAGGGGTTTCAACTACAACGCTGTTGTTTAACTCAGGGCTGGAACGGCAACACTCGCTACAAGACAGATGGAGACAACGCATTTCCACCTTTACTTATTAATTATGATCTCCCAATTCAAACAGAAATACTCCTTCTGGAAACGGGACAGGAAACTTAAGCAGGGGGGTATTCCCTGGATTCAACCCTAGGGAGCACCTGAGGAGGACGCCTCTGCTGTCCGACTGGTCCTGGTCGCTGAAGACGTCAAAGCGGCTGGTGAGTGTAAGGGACACCTCCATCTTGTACTGGTCTGCGGAGCTCCCCCCGGAGTCCCCTGAAGACAAGACGGGGCTCAGTCAGTGACACCCTCTATCCCCCACGGCTGATGCACTAACAGCTAGGTCTAGGGCTAGTGAGTGTGCCAGGCTGGGACACTTACCCAGCAGCTCCTCCAGTGAAGGGACTCCTCCCAGTTCACCCAGTAGGACTCTGAGGGGGTCGGAGGGGGAGGGGCCCAGGGCCTCCTGGTGCTCCAAGAGCAGCTACACAAAGACACAAAACATGAACACACACAAAAAATATAAATATATAAATATACAGTATACATACATTCAAACATACAAATATGTATAGAGACATATATATAGAATGGGGAATATATTACCTTGTGTGTGTTGAGTAGCTCGCTGATTGAGATGTAGACCACAGGTTTGTTAAGGATGACCATCTCTGAATACTCATCCATGTTGAACCGCTCCTCTGGCTCTGGAACATCACACACCGCCTGGAGGAACTTCCTGGAGGAATCAGACACAGCGAGGGTTCAAAGGTTACCACTTCCTGTCCACTTTGTGTTAGCATCAAAAGTACTACGCGGAACAATATCAACGACAACACCGTTTATATGAAACATGCCAACTAACACTATAACTCTACTGATCTCTATTGTTATTTATCCCACCATAACTATAGCAGAGGTGTTTGGTTGTACCTGAATCTGCCGTGGGTGTGGCTGATGTACTCGTTGAGGTTCTGGATGTGGGGGCTATCGCCATGGAAGTGTTTGTTAGCCGCTGCGTGCTGCAACATGCGCGCTATCGAGCCCAGAATGCGCCGTTGCTCCGGTAGGAGGGTGGAGCCCGCTGAGATCTCCAGCACGTCGAAGCCGTCAGGCGCCACGATGGCTGGATTCATGTAGCGGTAGTAGACCAGGTTCCCCACAATCTGCAGCACAACTAGCATCGTTAGCTTCATGTTCTGGTAGTAGCATCATCTAGCGGTAGCACACCAGGTTCCCCATGACCTGCAGAACAACTAGCATCGTTAGCTTCATGTAGATGTAGCAGCATCATGTAGAAGTACTAGCAACATGTAGCAGTAGCAGCATCATTTAGTGGTAGTACACCAGGTTCCCCATGATCATTCAGCCAAACTAGCATCATTAGAATCATAAAGCGAGAGCACACAAGGGCCATGCAACTAGCTTGGTTAGCCCCATTAGCTTTTTCTAGCAGCAGTAAGTTGCTGGTTGCCAGCAGACCAACCCAGTGACCCTAGCTGCACCTTATAGAGCTCCTCCTGGCTGGCCTCAGGGAACTTGGAGTGCAGCGCGTCTCGGAGGACCTTGGCGGTGTAGCGGAGGCCGTAGCTGAAGGGACACATAGGACATATCCACTCAATTTGACCCCATGTACTGTCCTCTACAGCAGGGTGTGTGGACCAAGGTAGAAAAGTTAGAAAAGTACATCCATGGATGGGATTAAAGCTGGGGGCACACTGAGCACTAACTCAACATCGAACACCAGGTGGAAATTACTTGAGGTGAAGAGTACACTTTGACTTGTAGCCGGGTTGGATCAGGGTAGATCTAAGACCTATGGGAGTTTGAAGTGAGTTTGTAGAGGTGACCCAAGATACATTTGTAGAAGTAAGATAGTTTGCACAGGTGACCTAGGGACAGGAGACCTATGATAGTTTGTACAGGTGACCTAGGATAATTTGTACAGGTGACCTATGATAGCTTGTACAGAAGACCTATGATAGTATGTACAGGTGACCTACGATATTTTGTACAGGTGACCTATGATAGTTTCGATTTTACGATAGTTTGGACAGGAGAACGATAATAGTTTGTAGACCGTCGGTAGTTTTTAGACCTACGATAGTTTGTATAGGTGACCTATGATCGTTTGTACATGAGACCTATGATAGTTTGTACATGAGACCTATGATAGTTTGTATAGGTGACTTATGATAGTTTGTATAGGTGACCAATGATCGTTTGTATAGGTGACCAATGATCGTTTGTATAGGTGACCTATGATCGTTTGTATAGGTGACCTATGATAGTTTGTATAGGTGACCTATGATAGTTAGTATAAGTGACCTATGATAGTTAGTATAGGTGACCTATGATCGTTTGTATAGGTGACCTATGATCGTTTGTATAGGTGACCTATGATCGTTTGTATAGTTGACCTATGATTGTTTGTAGACCTACGATAGTTTGTAGACCCTTGATAGTTTGTAGACCCTTGATAGTTTGTAGACCCTTGATAGTTTGGACAGGCAACCTATGATAGTTAGTAGTCCTACGTAGTTTGTACAGGTGACCTATGATAGTTTGTAGACCTACGGTAGTTTGTAGAGGTTGGTGGTTATGGCGATGAACACCCGGTCAGTCAGGTTCTTCAGGTTGATGATGGAGATATCGAGTCTGCGTCTGACCTCCGGATGGGCCAGAGCGCCCTCTGCGCTCACATCATAGGGAAGGGAGCTGAGAACAGACAGGGGGAATAACAGTGAGCGACTGATTGAGCCCTTGCCGTTACGGTCTCGGCCTGGTTGATCCTGAGAGAGACAGAGAAAGATTGAGAGACAGAAACCACTTGGTTCTGATCAGGGTCTCAGTGTGGTTCCTCGTTAGATAGAGATAGCTAGAGAGTGAGAGAAGGACAGAGTGAGAGAGTGAGACAGAGGGAGAGAGAGAGAGACAGAACCCTCTTGGTTCTGATCGCGGTCTCAGTGTGGTTCCTCGTTAGATAGAGATAGCTAGAGAGTGAGAGAGGGACAGAGTGAGACAGAACCCTCTTGGTTCGAGTCGGGGTCTCAGTGTGGTTCCTCGTGAGATAGATAGCTAGAGATTGAGCGAGGGACAAAGAGAGAGAGAGAGAGAGAGAGAGAGAGAGAGAGAGAGAGAGAGAGAGAGAGAGAGAGAGAGAGAGAGAGAGAGAGAGAGAGAGAGAGAGAGAGAGAGAGAGAGAACCCTCTTGGATCGAGTCGGGGTCTCAGTGTGGTTCCTCATGAGATAGATAGATAGCATTCTGTAAGGCCCTCCCCCCCACTATTCTTCAGAAATTGCAATATGTTCAAAACTCTGCTGCCCGACGGCTTACTAACTCCCCCTCCAGAGAACACATTACTCCCATCCTCGGTCAACTTCATTGGCTTCCAATAAAACAACTCATCAATTACAAGATTCTCCTCACCACCTACAAAGCGCTAAACAACTTTGCACCGTCGTACATAACAGATCTCCTCCATCGCCACTCCCCCACTCGCCGCCTACGCTCCGCTGATGTCAACCTTCTCACCTCCATCAGCAAGACCAAGTATCGCACCCTGGGGGACAGAGCCTTCGCCATCACCGCCCCTACCCTCTGGAACTTCCTCCCTCTGGCCATCCGAAACGCTGATACACTCTGTTCATTCAAAAGTCAACTTAAAACCTATCTCTTCAGGACCACCTACAACATTTGACAAATCATCCTCTGCCATCTTCCTCTCTCTTCCGCTCTCTTAATGTGTTGCCTATTGTTGTGGTGCTGTTTATGTATTTATTTTCCCCTTTTGTTTGATTGTCTGTACTGTCTGTACATATTCTTTTCTTATTTGTAAAGCGTCTTTGAGTACTTAGAGTGATAGCTAGAGAGTGATTGAGGGACAAAGTGAGAGAGTGAGACAGAGAGAGAGAGAGTGACAGAAACCCCTTGGTTCGAGTCTGGGTCTCAGTGTTGTTCCTCGTGAGATAGAGATAGCTAGAGCGTGAGAGAGTGAGACAGAGAGAGAGGGAGAGACAAAGACCTCTTGGTTCCGGTCCTGGTCTCCGTCTGGTTGATCCAGGTCTTGTAGATCTCCAGCGGGTCGGTCCTGATGCTCAGGGCCCCGTCGCTGAGGACGTCCTTGACCGCGGAGCCCAGGATTTGGCGTAGGGCGTTGTGGCCGCGGGCGTGGCGGTAGAAGCTCACCAGCATCTTAAAGACCGTGGGGTTCCCTGTCACCACCTCCTGGGGCTGCTCCACCTTCAGCCTGAACACCGTCACAGTCAAGAGGAGGTGAACATACATAAAAATTAACTATGCATTAAGATGCATTCACATTAAGGATGAAATAAGGTGGTAGCAGAATTGAGTTGAAATAGAGTTAATTTTTGTTTAATCAAGGACAAAACGCAAGAAAACAAAACTCGTATACTGTATAATTATAAACCGGACCTGATCTCGTAGCGCAGAGCAGCAGTGAAGAGCTGCAGCAGCAGGAAGGCCTCTCTGCTGTCTGAACCGTAGTTGAAGAGAGAGAACACCAGCGTCTCCATGAAGCGAGTGGACTTAGTCTGAGGCATCAGGAAGATCAGCTGGGCCAGGTACAGGGGCTGGGTCTGAAACAACATAGACATACATGTATTTACATACAGCAGGCAGGTGGGGGCTGGTTGGGGTGTTAGGTACCTGTAGCAGGTAGGTAGGGGTTGTTAGTTACCTGTAGCAGGTAGGTAGGGGTTGTTAGTTACCTGTAGCAGGTAGGTAGTGGCTGGTAGATGTTAGTTACCTGTAGCAGTCAGGTGAGGGCTGGTAGGTGTGTTAGTTACCTGTAGCAGGTAGGTAGTGGCTGGTAGGTGAGTTAGTTACCTGTAGCAGGTAGGTAGGGGTTGTTAGTTACCTGTAGCAGGTAGGTAGTGACTGGTAGATGTTAGTTACCTGTAGCAGGTAGAAGAGGTGCTGGTAGGTGAGTTAGTTACCTGTAGCAGGTAGGTAGTGGCTGGTAGATGTTAGTTACCTGTAGCAGGTAGGTAGTGGCTGGTAGGTGAGTTAGTTACCTGTAGCAGGTAGGTAGTGGCTGGTAGGTGAGTTAGTTACCTGTAGCAGGTAGGTAGTGGCTGGTAGGTGAGTGAGTTACCTGTAGCAGGTAGGTAGTGGTTGGTAGATGTTAGTTACCTGTAGCAGGTAGGTGAGGGCTGGTAGGTGAGTTAGTTACCTGTAGCAGGTAGAAGAGGTGCTGGTAGGTCTCCAGTCGATCTCTACATCTCTTGTGGAGGGCCTTGAGCCCCTTGGAGCGCTCCAGAGCCATCATGCCTGCCAGCTGCTCCTTATTCTTCTTAGTCAGCTTCTTACAGTGAGACACTACCTCCTACACACACACACACACACACACACACACACACACACACACACACACACACACACACACACACACACACACACACACAATGAGATGACAGGCCAAGAATACACTACTGCAGGGCCTCTCCATTTTATCCACTCATATTGTTCACCTGCAGGGTGAGGCGGTTCCGGACTAGCAGCCCTATCTTTAGGTCCATGAGGTCCAGGTCAGCCTCTAGCTGGCGATTGGATCGGATGGTTGTGACCACATCTTGTCGGAGGTGCAGTAGCTCTGCCTCCTGCATGATGTCACCGTCGCCAGTCTCCAATAGGTGGACGAACTTCCTGACCACCGCAAGGGGGGGCGTGGCCGAGTGGACTGGGGAAGAGGCTCTTTAGTCACCATGAATACTGATTCATATCCTATGATACTATGTGGTACAGAGCACATTGTTTAATACTAGAAGAGTATTATTTATATTTTGTTTCACCACAGTGGTGTAGAGTTGCCTTAAAAATATATTTTAATGGGAAAGGAAACCCATATCCCTCTTGTGACCTCTTTCTGTTCCTTAAAATGTAAGTGTTTTGCACAGCTGTGAACCTCATTCTGGTGGAGGAGAACTGTCCCCCATTAGGGTGGAGGTACTCACCCAGCATCCTGTACTCTTCTCGGGCCCGGCTCGCTCTGAAGAAGGCCTGGATCTTCACTATGGCGGCCACCTGTGGACAGGTCAGAGCCACAGGCTTCAGGACGGCACAACCCTCTAACCCTAGGCCCAGGACTGTGTCCTAGACACGTGTGACAGCAGGTGGGCGGGGGGTGAACTCACGTGGTCTCTGAAGTAATGCAGGCGGGCTCTGTAGCGCCGCCGCGCCAGAACCATCCGGAGCCCCGCCTGGATCTGAGGACACAAACAAGATGAGGTGACCCCACCTCACCCCGGTGCTGCTGCTAGGTTAGAGGGGGGGGAGGGGGGGAGAGGTTACCTTGACAACAGCTCTCCAGTGCCCATAGAGGAACTGGATCCGCTGGCGGTACGCCTTCTGCTGCATAACACGCCTCCAGTGGCTCTGCGCACGCACGCGCGCACACACACACACACACACACACACACACACCATTGTTAGTGTCAATCAGGCCAGGGAGCGGTAGAGAGAGAGAGAGCGATAAGAGAGGGAGAACCTGTATGATGGTGGCAGCAGCTCCGTGGCTCCTCAGGTAGAGGAGGCGCGAGGACAGCCTCTGACGCAGGAGGAATCCTCTGCTCCTGGCCTGCAGGAGAACCAGCAGGTCCTCCTTCTCCTCCCAGCCCCTCCTCCTGCTGACGCTGCTCACCACGCCCTACAACACACATCTGGTAGATATAACTCTATATCTATACAGCTTTAGATTAAACATCTATTAGATATAACTACATATCTATAGGTCTATACCGCTTTAGATATATTAAACATCTATTAGATATAACTATATCTATAGGTCTATACAGCCGTAGATTAAACATCTATAGATATAAATCTATAGGTCTATACAGCCTTAGATTAAACATCTATTAGATATAACTCTATATCTATAGGTCTATACAGCTTTAGATATATTAAACATCTATTAGATATAACTCTACATGTATAGGTCTATACAGCTTTAGATATATTAAACATCTATTAGATATAAATCTACATGTATAGGTCTATACAGCTTTAGATATATTAAACATCTATTAGATATAAATCTATATCTATAGGTCTATACAGCTTTAGATATATTAAACATCTATTAGATATAAATCTATATCTATTATAGTTCTATACAGCTTTAGATATATTAAACATCTATAAGATATAAATCTATATCTATTATAGGTCTAGACAGCTTTATATATATTAAAGATCTATTTTATACATATACATCCAAGTATATCTATATATTGCAATCATAAATGATACATTTATATTCAGCTACATATATAGAATAGATTTATACATCTATTCATCCATTATATAACTATACAGCTATTATATACATTATATATCTATACATCTACACTACATCTAACTCATTAAATATCCAATGAGTGTTGATGCAGACCTGGATCTCCTGGTTGGTCAGGAAGAGTGCATTCTGGGTAAATCCCTTTGGTTTGTCCCAGTTGCCCTCGAGCCTCGAGAGGTGAAAGTAGAACGCGCCGTCTGCGGTCTGGGATCGAACCCACGGGCTCCGGTTGTCCCCTGGCAGAGACAAACCCACACACACACGAAGATAAGCACTACTCACACTGGAATGGAAACTCAGGAAAATAAATGTTAACACACACACACACACACACACACACACACATTTTGAGTAGTAGGAACAGACCTCTCTGGGCCTTGATGCTGAGCAGGCTGCTGAGCTGCTTCTGATAGGCTGCTGAACATTCTGGGGCCACGCCCTCTAGCGCCATCTCTGGCAGCCGCAGGACTCGAAGTGTCTGGTCGGCGCGGCCCTCCTTCACCGCCTGGTTGACTGCTGCTAGTGCCAGAGCCCCTACACACACACAAACACACACACACGCACAATATATAACACTGACACAATTTACAACACACAGACACTAAATAATCTTCACTGCCTGGTTGACTGTTGCAAGTGCCAGAGCCCCTACACACACTCACACACACACACACACACAGACAGACACACACACACACACACACGCTCACCTTTCATAGCCCTCTGGGTTTGCTGATTGGCACTCCTCACTGCTTCCTGGACTTCAGCCAAGGACAGCTCAGCTCTTGGGTCACCGCTTCTCTGTGATTGGACAGTCATAGCACATGAGAACACAAATCTTCCTGATAAAGTCTATTTTAATTCCTTCAACCAAGACAAACCAACCATAGGTAAATAACACACACCTGTAGGTAAATAGCACATCTGAGGTTAATAACACCCATACCTGAGCCTTGAGTCTCTGTGCGTGGGTGAGCAGATGGAGGTAGCGACTGGCATTGGCTGGCAGTACACCCTCCACACCACTAGAGGGCTGCAGCAGAGCTGACAGGACATCTCGAGAGTCTCCTCCTTCTAGAGCCTGCTGCAGCAGGTCCAACACCAGGTCCCCTAGGAGACGAGGTACAACGCGGTGCAAGGTTCACTCAGTGTAGTTAGTGGTGAATAGCAAATACTTAGGTGTATATAGTACTCTAGTATATACTTAATGTATCTAACAGTATACAGTGCTATCGTACATACTAACTGTATTTAGTACTACATAGTGCTATTGTACATACTTAGTGTATCTAACAGTATACAGTGCTATCGTATATACTAAGTGTATTTAGTAGTACATAGTACTATTGTACATACTTAGTGTATCTAACAGTATACAGTGCTATTGTACATACTAAGTGTATTTAGTACTATATAGTACTATTGTACATACTTAGTGTATCTTACAGTATACACTGCTATTGTACATACTAAGTGTATTTAGTAGTACATAGTACTATTGTACATACTTAGTGTATCTAACAGTATACAGTGCTATCGTACATACTAAGTGTATTTAGTAGTATAAAGGACATACTCTGTTGGTCTTCCTCTGCAGTAATGTTGACTGATGTGATTCCTTCCTGTAGCTGGTTCCATGTTAGTAAAACTCTTCCTGTGCGACTCCTTAGACCCAACAGCTCCTCAAAATACCTACAAAAACATGGCATTATATGTACAGAGCCACAATACAAAAGTACTGTTGCGAGTATGAGCCGTGGTCATAGTTACACGTTATTATTATGTTAATGCTGTTCAGTTCTGTCAAGTTAAACGCAAAATGAATTACTTAGTCTTGGTCTTCTGTGTAATAACCTATAACTGGTAGGTGTTGGTCAGAGGGTATGACTGGGTTAGTGGAGGGTATAGCTGGGTTAGTGTTGGTGGGAGTATGACTGGGTTATTGTTGGCAGGGTATGACTGGGTAAGGGTTGGTGTAAGGGTTGTGTGTGTGTGACCAGACCTGTGTAGCAGGTCGTCATGGATATCAGACAGACCAGCCGTCATGCTCCTCAAACTGAAGCAGAAGGAGCGGAGGTCTTTAGCCTCCAAGGCCTGGTTCACCATAGCAACAGCTGTTAACATCTCCACGGCAACGTACAGCTCCTCCTGCTGAAGCTCCCCCTGGTGGATCAAAGACAGTACCACAGAACAATCTGGTTGCAAACATCCTCAAATCTCATTATAATCTGGTTACTAAACCACCTGAGGGTGGTGTAGTAGCTACAGCTGATGGTGCTACAGTCCCTACCTGAGGGTGGTGTAGTAGCTACAGCTGATGGTGCTACAGGCCCTACAGGTGATGGTGCTACAGCCCCTACAGGTGATGGTGCTACAGGCCCTACAGGTGATGGTGCTACAGCCCCTACAGCTGTTGGTGCTACAGCCCCTACAGGTGATGGTGCTACAGCCCCTACAGGTGAACAGCCCCTACAGGTGATTGAGCTACAGGCCCTACAGGTGATGGTGCTACAGCCCCTACAGGTGATGGTGCTACAGCCCCTACAGGTGATGGAGCTACAGGCCCTACAGGTGATGGTGCTACAGCCCCTACAGTGATGGTGCTACAGCCCCTACAGGTGATGGTGCTACAGCCCCTACAGGTGATGGTGCTACAGCCCCTACAGGTGATGGTGCTACAGCCCCTACAGGTGATGGTGCTACAGGCCCTACAGGTGATGGTGCTACAGGCCCTACAGGTGATGGTGCTACAGCCCCTACAGGTGATGGTGCTACAGGCCCTACAGGTGATGGTGCTACAGCCCCTACAGGTGATGGTGCTACAGGCCCTACAGGTGATGGTGCTACAGGCCCTACAGGTGATGGTGCTACAGCCCCTACAGTGATGGTGCTACAGCCCCTACAGGTGATGGTGCTACAGGCCCTACAGGTGATGGTGCTACAGGCCCTACAGGTGATGGTGCTACAGCCCCTACAGGTGATGGTGCTACAGCCCCTACAGGTGATGGTGCTACAGCCCCTACAGGTGATGGTGCTACAGGCCCTACAGGTGATGGTGCTACAGGCCCTACAGGTGATGGTGCTACAGCCCCTACAGGTGATGGTGCTACAGCCCCTACAGGTGATGGTGCTACAGCCCCTACAGGTGATGGTGCTACAGCCCCTACAGGTGATGGTGCTACAGCCCCTACAGGTGATGGTGCTACAGCCCCTACAGGTGATGGTGCTACAGGCCCTACAGTGATGGTGCTACAGCCCCTACAGGTGATGGTGCTACAGCCCCTACAGGTGATGGTGCTACAGCCCCTACAGGTGATGGTGCTACAGCCCCTACAGGTGATGGTGCTACAGCCCCTACAGGTGATGGTGCTACAGGCCCTACAGGTGATGGTGCTACAGGCCCTACAGGTGATGGTGCTACAGGCCCTACAGGTGATGGTGCTACAGGCCCTACAGGTGATGGTGCTACAGGCCCTACCTCAGGGTGCTGTCGCTGCAGAAGCTGCAGCTGTTGGTGGTAGAGGGCGGCGGCGAAGGGCAGCACGTCTGGCAGCATGGCGTCTGAGTTCAGCAGGCAGCGCAGGGTCTGGGTGGAGTCGGCCCGCTGCAACGCCACGTTGATACACCGCACCGCATCCTGCACTGCTCACACACACACACACACACACCTAGTTATAGTCATAGCAGGTCATTAACCCTGCTCTCAGGTGTCTCCAGCTCACAGCAGATACCCTGGTCTGAGATCCTTTGAATTTGCTTATAGAAGGGCGGGACTTCCGATGGAATGATATTATAATCTGAAGAGATATGTAACGTCACAATGTAAACCCACAAAGTTGGTACGTGAAGTCCGTCCACCATGTGGAGGGCTATTATCCAGGTACTGTTAGCTGATGGACTCAAAGGAAGTAAGAGAACAGAAATAGCGTTTTGGTAGACCGGATAAATATACAATAGAACTGATGCCCTTCTCTCCGCCTAGCAATTCATAGTTTGTTTTACCAAGTTATATTTATACACATAGTTAGGGTCGGACATCAAACTGGGCGGCCTTGTACACATAGTAGCTAACAGAAATAGACACAGTGGACTTGACAGGAAGTGACCTACTGTTGTTGGAGCACAGAGCTTCCTGATTGGCCAGGTTGATGCTGTGCTGGAGCTCCTCTGGTTCCAGGGGGTCGACACACCCCTGCTCCTGTTTAACACAATAAGAGCACACTATGACACAACACAATCATACACTGTAACACACCCCTGCTCCTATTTAACACAATAAGAACACTGTAACACAACAATACACTGGAACACACCCCAGCTCCTATTTAACACAAAAAGAGCACACTATAACACAACACAATCATACTCTGTAACACAACCCTGCTCCTGGAAAACACAATAAGAACTCATTATAACACAACACAATCATACACTATAACACAGCCCTTCTCCTGTATACACAATAACACAAAACAAAAAATACACTATAACACCCCTGGTCCTCCCGGGCCTAATGACAGAATAATAACATCCTTTAACCACTAGAACACAGCCCTGGTCCTGTGTAACACAATAACAACATACTGTCTACACTAGTGTGTAGTGTACACGAGTGCTATAGTAGAACGTAGATTACCAGGCAGTGCTGGCGGGCGGAGGTCAGCTGGTCCAGGTACCAGGGGCTGTGCTCGGCCCTGAGGCCCTGCAGCTCCAGGGCAGGAAGTTGGAGAGCGGAGAGCAGCTTCACTTCCTGTCCACTCTCCAGGGCCTCGTCCACCAGCTCTACCGCAGAGCGCACTATAGGAATATAGATATAAACATGTATAAATGTATACAGTACATCCACCAGCTCTACCGCAGAGCGCACTATAGGAGTATATATAAATAAACATGTAGAAATGTATACAGTACATCCACCAGCTCTACCGCAGAGCGCACTATAGGAATATATATAAATAAACATGTATAAACATACATACGGTTCATCCACCAACTCTACCCGAGAGAGAGTGAGAGAGCGAGAGCGAGAGCGAGAGAGAGAGAGAGACACACACAGAGACACAGTCAGAGACAGTGAGCAATCTGAGTGGTTTCTTCACCGTTGACTTTGTTGATGTTGTCCTGAATCTCACTCTGACTCAGATACTCCTCGTACATGTCCTTCTCAGCTCGGGAGCACTGCACAGGGGAGAGGAACATTATCACTATAATACCCAACTATATCTATATCTATAGATTTAGTTACATCTAGTTACAACGATATGCATCTGTATTCCGTTTACAGAACATTTGTCTAAAGGCATTACTCAAACATTATTCCACAATCCGATCAGAGGTCAAATCAATATTCCTGACACCGTAGCAGCTTGGAATGTTCGCATGGCCCTAAACCAATGGTGATGCAGTACGTCACACACAGCCACACCCACCCCAGTGGCGGCGCTGTGTGTCTTGGCGGTGCGCGCCTGCTGCAGCATCTCCTGGTAGACGGCCATCAGCGCCCCCTGCAGGCGCTCCAGCATGGCGTTGGGGTTCCTGAGGGCCAGGGCCGTCGCACCCACATCCCCTTGGACCACGGCCTCGTTGATGGCCAGCACTGCAGCGTGGACTACACACACAGAACCAGTAAGATACTGGTGCACAATACCATACTATACACACACACTCAATCCCTACAATACTGGTACAAGATATATATACACACACACACACACACACACAATAAATCAGCATACTACTTGTAAAAAATATACACACACGCACAATCATTATGATACTGGTAGTGATACAGAATATACACAAACAACATACAATCACTATGATACTGGTACATTATTCTTTTTTTATCCATTGCCATAAACTCGATTATATGGTTGTAGTAGGTTAGTATTATGGTAATATAGTATGGTAGTATATCCTAGTGTGGATGCAGTATGGTGATATAGTAAGGTAGCGATCAGCCTACCAGCAGCTTGGTCCACTGACAGCTCATTGGCCAGGAGGCCCCCGATCTTACTGAAGGAGGGCATCTGGATGCCATACTTGTCCAACTCCAGCTTCATATTGTTGATCTCCTCCTCTGAGGACCAGAGAAACACCATTAAATCTTCATCATCTAAACTCACCTAAACACTATATGTAAACAGTATAGTTATCATCTAAACATTATTTATCATGTAAACACTATCCTGATCATGTTAACATCTAGAGAACCATATGGCGATTGAAATGTGTGAGGAGGTAATTACCAGTGAACAATATGCGAGGTGGCTATGAGGAGATAGTTACCAGTAAACTGGACTTTTCCATACAGGTCTTGGATCTGAGGAGCCAATCCCAACCTGAAGAGATACATGCTGCACACACAAAGATACACACTATTATATCGACTACCATATTATAACATTAACACACCATTATAACTACTACACACAATTATAACTACAAACACTTGTATAACTACTATAGCTACTTTACACTAACTGCTACACACAATTATACTTCTTCCCACTAATATAACTGCTACACACTTTTATGCATACTACAGTTAGTTATAACTACTAAGAGGTCTTAGTATTGAACTACTACAGACAATAAATGATAACAACTTCAGACTAGTAGTAATAGTTGGAGATATGGCTGGTACCTGAGAGCGTGGATGCAGTACACAGCCCGAGGCATGTTCTTCCGGTCATAGATGTCCGTCGTCTCTGGATGAAATATCTTAAGCAAAGTGGACACCACGTGTGAAAGTTTATAGCCACTCCACATAGGTCCTCTAGGTTTACACAATGGCAAGTAAGGTGAAGTTTAATGAATAGGTTCTGCAGACTACAGATGATGAGAGATCATGAGGTGGATTACCGTTGGGAGTCCAACTTGCGCCATGGCGTTCCTCCAGTGGTTGATGTTGTCAGTGTGTCTGAACTGTAAACCTTGGGCCTGGACGAGGGTACACAGGATTAGACACGCTGTCCTGCTATACTAGTTATCATTCCTGTATAATGCAGTATAGTAGTATTATTTTACAGGTAGTATGTGTGTCTAACTTGTATATAAGATTGTATATTATACAGTGTAAGATGAAGTGGCATACCTTGTAGCGGTTCTGGTCCAAGTCGTAGATCTTGCGTAGGGGGCTGGCGTTGGGGGAGAAGTGGTGGGCCAGTTTAGCCAGCCACACCCCGTTCCTCAGCCCCTCCTCCAACTCTGTAGGGGCAGGGAGCTCCTCCCCTAGACACGCCTCCATCCACCTGGCAGGAAATAATATATTATAGATATATATACATAAAATATAACATATACATAGGAGCAGGGAGCTCCTGCTACAGAGATGCGTCCATCCATCTGAGAACAATAATAAAATAATTGAATATTATTATATATCTAGTTGCTTTGCTTCCTCCAGTTAACAGAGGTACTGATATTCTATAATATAGTTAAATAATATCATATATCTAGGAGGGTGGCTTACTCCAATCGACAGAGGTACTGATACTAATTACTATTATAGTTGTATAATATAAAACTAATAATGTACCTCTTGGCCTCCTCCAGTCGACAAAGGTACTGATAAGCAACATTCTGGATCCGCTGCTGGTCCATCTCATCAGCTGTCAGTCGATCATCTGTATCCAAACATGATGTCAACAAACATTATGATTTACATAAACCGAACGATAACCATTGTGACTTAAGGCCAGCACATTGCATTGTACTTCAAATAACTAAACCAATTCCATTTTTTGAAGATTAAGTTTAATAAACCAAACTCACAGCGCATGTGTCCGTCTGACTGCTCCATTTAGCCACTGCTAGCGAGCTACAAGCTGAACGAATTCGTTTGTTTTAAGTTGAGTAAAGTATTATATATGATATAAACGAATACAATCTAGTTCCTTTGCGGGAAAATAAGACGTCATGCAACAGTCAATGAAATGAGGAACCTATAATAACTAATAAGTGGATCCGAAGAACTCTCCGACATCTCTCGGCATGTTTACCGTCTCGGTTTGAAAAGACCCGCCGACAGCTGATTGGATAGAGAACCGGAGACTACGCCCACTGTGATGCGCAAAATCGTATTGGCTAGAGTACAAGGTCCTCCCACTGTTCCGCGCAAAACAATGGTTGCGCAAAAACCTACGTCGCCAACGTAACGTGACAGCAAGTCCAGGGAGCGTTCCCTTATGGTTCTTGAAGTGCACTTTTTGTTCAGTTTTTCTTACAATTTATAAAAAACAAATTGGAACTTAATTTTTTTTTTACCTGTTAAAAGGGATGTCCATAATATTTTGTAACTCTTTCCAGCAGTTCTTTCAGCAGTTTGCATTACTATTACTAATACTGCTTGGATTGTTTGCATGGGAAATGTGTAGGTGGGAACTTGTGTGATACTGGTAGATGATCAATCTCTCTTCACTCCAAACAGATCTGTCTCCCCCCCCCTCTCTCTCTCCCCCCCCCCCCCCCCTCTCAATCTCTCTCACGCACACACACACACACACACACACTCTCTCTCTCTCTCTCTCTCTGTTTCTCTCTTACTCAATACATTAACAATAAAAAAATATGCATAATAAATAAAAACATAAAAAAGTATCTCTGACAGCAGAGGGTACTAGTGAGGGTACAGCAGTGAATAGGGTGGTAGTGACTGGTATCTCTAACAGAGGGTGGTAGTGACTAGTATCTCTAATGATGGTGTAGGGTACTACTACTACTACTACTCCCCTTCAGAGAGCACTCATGATGCTCCGATGAGCGCTCTCCATTGCATCCAGTCCCTGGCAGCATGCTTGGCCTCTCCCCATGACATCATTTGTTCCAGCTCTTGTGTCACAGTTCTGCGCCAGGTGGTTTTTTGGCCTCCCGTGTTTCCTTTTGCCCGGTGGCGTCCATCTTAAGGACCTTTGTGATGCGGTCCTGCTCCATCCTCAACACATGTCCTCGCCATCTCAGGCGTGACGTCTGTGCGTAATCTCTTTGGTGATGCTCCGGCTTCCCGTTTTCTTGTACAGGTCATGGTTGGACGTCTTATTAGACCAAAGGATCTGGCGTATTCGTCGGAGGCATCCATTATGGGACACTTCCATGCTGCTCCTGTCTGTTTTGAAAACTCGCCAGCCCTCTGAACCGTACAGCAGAACAGACTTTACATTGCTGTTCTATAGGAGCTTCTTCGTTTTAAGGCTGTATGGTTTGGTGTAGAGTGGGTGATTGGTTTTTAATGATGGTGTTCGATGCTCTGCTCACCTCATTATCAAGTTAATATTGAACCGCCTTTCTCACACTGTTGTCACATCCTGCCCCCCCCCCCCCCCCCCCATCCTCCCTCTCTAGGTGTTTGTGTGTTTCGAACGTATGACGCCTGCACCAATTAAACCTGTCGCAGGTCGAGTGAGCCAGAGGCCGCCAGTTCCTCCCGTAACATATCGATCTTTCATTAATTTGATTAATTTAATGTGATCGTTTAGAATTATTATAAATAATCATTTTTAAATAAGTATTTATTATTTTCATTTACTACTGCATTCTTCGTTGTTTTTTTCATAATTCAACTGTGACATAATCTATCGCTTTGAGCAATATATTTAGGTAAAGCCATTAGTAGGAAAAGTGTGTGTGTGTGTGTGTGTGTGTGTGTGTGTGTGTTGGTGTGTGTGTGTTTGTGCATGCTTGTGTCTTTTGTACAGTCTATATGTCAGTGCCTGTGTGTACCAGTATGTGTGTGTGTGTGTGTGTGTGTGTGTGTGTGTGTTGGTGTGTGTGTGTTTGTGCATGCTTGTGTCTTTTGTACAGTCTATTATGTCAGTGCCTGTGTGTACCAGTATGTGTGTGTGTGTGTGTGTGTGTGTGTGTGTCTGTGTGTGTCTGTGGGTTGTTCTTGTTTTCTTTGCCTTCTAACTGACCAACAATCTTATCTCTTCCACCTTCTGTTTACTTTGCTTTTCATGTGTCTACCTGTCTGTATTCTGTCTGTCGTGTACCTGTCTGTCTGTCTGATTGCCTGTCTGTCTACCACGGTCTGTCCACCTGTGTTTGGAGTTAGGATTGTGGTTAGGGAACCAATCTAGGGACACATGTCAGCATAATCTATAAATACTTTAATGCAATGCATTACCCCCTGTGATGTTGGTCTCCTTGTAGTCTGCTACCACTAACCCCATGACGTGCCTCCTTCTATGTAGCCTATGCAGATGTATGTAGACATCAATTACATAGTCTATGATTTATAGACCATCCATGGGGATGGTCTTTGTTGCCTTAATTCAATGAAAGAAGGTAACTATGGTAACTCATAGGTTTTCATTAGATCCTTCACCTGCTACCCGCACCGTGACGCACCGATCACTACGTCACCGAGCGTGGTTCTATAAATTGCATATTGTCCACAAACTGTTTCGAACTCTGATGTCCGAGTAGTGGACGGCGCATGCGGGTCTCGGCTCCAATCATCATTTTTCTAATAGCCTATCGCTGATGTAGCGGATCTGGTTTCCCCGGTAACCCGCATAGTCAGCACCCGCAGCCCGGGACAGCTCCCTCCTCTTAAAACAGCTGGATACAGAAACTAACAGCAGGATACAGGTACAAACAGCTGGATGCCGAGACAAAGACGATATTCACGGCACGGCGTCCAAGGAAAAGGCATGTCGACTTCATCCCGTCACACATCGCAACTATGAATGTTGCCGAAGTGCGGTTTTATTTTAGCACTGGAGCAGAAATTTAGAAGGTGAGAAATTCTCCAAATATCGAACAGCCCATCCCGCTCTTTCTCTAATCTGTCCATCTAGCCATCCACCTAGCCATCCATCGATCTGCATCTGCATTCACTTTCCGATACTTTGATGTGTGGAGTAAAACGTGGTTGACGTTTCTATCCGTGACACATTCCTTGCGTCAGTTCATAACGTTGCTAAGATTGGTGTCTGCGTCGTGTCCCTGAATAAGGTGTCCCTTAGTATTGTCCCTGTATTGTTGGTTATCATAGCGATTACTTTTTTCATAAGATCAGTCACAGGTATTACGTGTTACTACTATCTGGTACTAGATGGTACTAATATGATGTTAAATATATTGTGTGACAACAGTAACAGGTAGAAGATGGTACTAGAATGCTGATGAATATTTAATGTCATCTTTATGGAATGTGTTGCGTTTTTCAGATGGATTCAGTGAACTCCTCCCACCCGCCCCCTCCGGCTGAATGGGCCACGCCCACCTTCACCCGAGCTGCGCAGGTCAGGGTCGGCGCCACGTTGGTCCTCTTCATCTTCGCTGCCTGCAGCAACCTGGCCCTGTTGATCAGTGTGTGGCGGGGCCGTGGCCGTCGCTTGGCCTCTCACCTGCGCCCGCTCATCATGAGCCTGGCGTCGGCTGACCTGATGATGACCTTCGTGGTGATGCCGCTGGACGCCGTGTGGAACGTGACGGTGCAGTGGCGCGGCGGCGACGTGCTGTGCAGGCTGCTGTCCTTCCTCAAGCTGTTCGCCATGCAGTCGTCCGCCTCCATCCTGGTGGTCATCAGCCTGGACCGCCAGCACGCCATCCTACACCCCCTGGACTCCCTCAGCGCCCACCACCGCAACCGGCGCATGCTGGGCCTCGCCTGGAGCCTGAGCTTACTGCTGGCCTCGCCACAGGTAACAACATAACACACGGGTAGCACCAGGTGACAGCACAGGTAACCCTACAGGTCACACCAGGGGACAGCACAGGTAACACTACAGGTCACAACAGGGGACAGCACGGGTAACACTACAGGTCATACTAGGAAACACTACAGGTCACACCAGGTAACAGCACAGGTAACACTACAGGTCACACCAGGGGACAGCACAGGTAACACTACAGGTCACAACAGGGGACAGCACGGGTAACACTACAGGTCACACCAGGGGACAGCACAGGTAACACTACAGGTCACAACAGGGGACAGCACGGGTAACACTACAGGTCACACCAGGGGACAGCACAGGTAACACTACAGGTCACACCAGGGGACAGCACGGGTAACACTACAGGTCACACCAGGGGACAGCACAGGTAACACTACAGGTCACAACAGGTGACAGCAACAAGCAACACTACAGGAAACAATACAGGTAACACGCTGTTAACATTACAGATAACAGTACAGGTAACACGCTGTTAACATTACAGATAACAGTACAGGTGTCATTACAAATACCATTACATATAACATTATAGGGGATACCAGGTAACAGCACAGGCCACACTACAGGTTATCCTCGAGGGAACATCTATATAACACCTCAGGTAACACCTCAGGTAATACTACAGGTGACACTACAGGTAACACTACAGATGGCACTTGTAACACCAGACAATACTACAGGTAACATCAGATTACACCAGAGATGGCAATACGAGTCATCCAAGGTGGAACTTCAATACAAGTCACACTACAGGAAACACCAGGTGATACCATATAACACTACACCACAGGTAAGCCTACTGGTGTTCTACTGGTGGTCTATATACACAGTAGTGCTGTTACTGCAGACACAGTGTTTGCGACTGTTATTGCAACACTGTGTATATGTTGTTCTGATAGTTTACTCTTGTAACTTGTCAACCAACATCATGCCAACCGTTAATTAACTTTTAGGGATAGATGTGTGTGTGTGTGTGTGTGGGTGTGTGTGTGTGTGTGTGTGTGTGTGTGTGTGTGTGTGTTTGTGTGAGTGAGAGTAAATTAAAATCCCTAGAAGAATGTGCTTTTCTCATGGGACTGAAGATTAGATGTTTGTACACCTCCTGTTGCTAGCCCCAGCTTATACCAGCACAGTGCTTTAATGATAGATGTGAACAATGCTAGGAATGCAGTTTAAAGGAAAGAGAAGTAGTAGTGAAGTAATAGAAAAAATGTGACTTCTCTTTTAAAGTATTTGAATGCATAGTTACTGTAGAGCCAAAGGAAGACCACTTTGTTTGAGGCTAACATGGCATGTCTTGTGATATTAGATTTATAACATATTAGAGACATAACATTTAATGTGTTACTAGCTATATAACATGTTATGTGATACTGAACCTATGACATGTTATGTGATGGTAGAGAGGGTAGCAAATTGAACTTTAAGACCATAAAACGTTTTTTTCCTCCAGCTGTTTATATTCGGGGCACTGAAGGCTGAAGGAGTGGACTTCACGCAGTGTGTTACGCACGGCAGCTTCCCCCAGCGCTGGCAGGAGACCCTCTACAACATGTTCCACTTCGTTACGCTGTACGTCGTCCCCCTGCTGGTCATGGCCTGCTGCTACTCCCGAATCCTCCTCCACATCAACCGACAACACCAGCAGAACAAGGGTAGCGCACACAAGCACATGCACGCACACACACACACACACACGCACACACAGACACACACACTCACACACACACTCACACAGACACACACAGACACACACAGACACACACACACACACACAATCACACAGATACACAGACACTCACTGACACACACACTGATACGCACACACACGCACAAGCACGAGAACACACGCGCACACACTGAAATGCTGACTGGGTAACATTTTGGTAATGTTTGGTAATGTATAGGTAGATTATGACTACTTGATAATTATGGGTAATTTATTGGTAATGAATGGGTAATGTATGGGTAATGTAACTGTCATGTTTGGTAATGTATGATAATAGGCCGGGGTAATGCATGGTAACAATGGTAATGATGGCACCGTGAGGGTATGCATGGCAATGTACAGTATCATATGGTAATGTATGGTGCTAAATAAGTATGTTGTTTGTGTCGGCAGCCGGAGAGTCATACCTGAGGCGCAGCGGAACAGACATGATCCCCAAGGCTCGGATGAAGACCCTGAAGATGACCATCATCATCGTGATGTCCTTCATTGTGTGCTGGACTCCGTACTACCTCCTGGGCATCTGGTACTGGTTCCAGCCCCAGATGCTGGCGGTGACACCAGAGTACGTCCACCACGGCCTGTTTGTGTTCGGAAACCTCAACACCTGCTGCGACCCCATCATCTACGGCTTCTACACGCCCTCCTTCAGGGCCGACCTGACCGCCTGCTGCTGCCCCGCCCCCAGGGACCTCGGAGCCTCCCCCCGGTCTCTGGACCGCCTCTCCGCCCGACAGCAACCCCACAGCGGGGAGCCCGACTCGGACCCAGCCAGCGCCCACCACACATAGGGCCCCTGGGCGGGGGGGCCCTAGGAAACACGGTCGAGTCCTCCTCTTGGACTTCAGAGGCATGGCGACCTCCGAGGGTGTGTTTTTTTTTTTTTTTACCCCCAATGCTCGATGGGAGACGTGGTCACCCGAGCGCGGAGCACCAGCAGTAGCACGACACAGTGGCCGTGAAAGGTTCAGGCCAGCTGGGTCTGAGTCCGTATCCTTAAAGGGAACACCGGCTGTGGATGATCCGGCCAATCAAAAGCATCAGACGATATCAGGCGGATAAATGCCTGATGATGAAGTCGTAAAAATCGTTATCACACTTCCTGTTAGGACACGCTGATGTATCCTCGGTCCCTGAGACGATTCAAACTCTGATGGAGATTCTTGTTGAGCATTTGATTATTGGAACAATGGAGATCGAGGAAAACATCTGGGGTTTTAGCAGGAAGCACAAACACAAAGTAGGTGGTCTATTTTACTAGACAGCCATATATCTTGATCACTAGATGAATTCAAACCCAATTACCCTTATACTGTTCTACCTCTAATGAACCTGTAAACACACCTTCAGCGGAATGTATATGAATTATGATGTCCAAAATATACCCTAATGTCCTGTCTCTGCATTCACTGTCTAACCCCTAGCTGCTCCTTAATAAACTGTCTCCGTAGTTACTGTCTAACCCCATACCTGCACCTTAATGGTCAAGCGGTAAGGTTGAGGGTATAAGAGGGTTAGGGATAAGGGTAAGGGGTAAGTGTAATGGTTGGAGCTTGGATTAAACCAAAGCCTCTGAGGTTTGTTTTATCATGCTTTGAATAACAGTGCAAGTATACAACAAGTATACAAAATGTCTATTTGCCAATTGTTAAACTGCATCTGGAAGGGTAGCAATAAGGGATTATCATCCCTGCTCTTTAAAGGCACATTTTGACTTTAATTTCAACCTTCATGGTATTAAGTGTCCTCTTGGTTACCCTGTATCTGCTGCCGTCCACTAGTGAATATGAGCAGTAGGAAGGGGGGACAGGGTTAGGGTGAGGGTGAGCCAAACCCTAACCCTTTCAGGCTGCCGTTTGTGTTTTGTATTTCCACAGAATATTAGATTCTTCATGTGAATAAATATCAGATTAGTCAGCAATACCTAAAAGAAAGAGCTGTCTTTCAGCGCTGGTGTTTGTTGTGATCTGTTTTTAACATCATGAGGAATCAAATAAAGGTATCTATCCTGTTCATCGTTACATATGCATATATACAGTTATATATTTGTGCATGGCAGTAGTATATATGAACATACATATACATATATACAAATGATTTGTTGTATACCGCTCTATATGGTATTTGCATGGGGGTGCATCAAAATGATTATAGTGAAGGTTGTTCAATTTACCCTGTAAACACCCGTATTGTCATATCAACACTGTGAACAGCTGTATTGATTGATTAGCCCTGTAAACACCTATTGTATTGATTGGTACTATTGAAGTCTATGCATTGATAAATATAATCTTTTAGAATTGAGATGGGTGTGGCACAGATGAACAAATCACATATTCCAGATATAACTATATTAAAAGATTGTTCTGTTCTGTTCAGGTATATAGGTACTATTTGAACCAGATACAACTATATTAATCAGATTATTATGTACCGTTCAGATACAACTACATTATGGAATGATTGTGTATGCCTCAGAGTTTCTTTGTAATAATAAACTGTATGATCACACAGGTGTATCTGTCTTTGCTTCATAGAATTAGGTTGATCCCTGTCTAAAGGGCTACTCAGAGAACCTATTCCTGAGGAAAATAACATAAATATATGATGAGATGAGGTCACATCTCTTCTACTCCCTTCTTCCTTGGAACTGCTGCATACAACATGGCCACACAGCAGGTCTGTGACACAAATAGACCTGTGCAATGCTCATTTTTACAATGCCTTGCATAACTTGGGAGAATATATTGTCGATTTTGTTTCCTCCTTTACAAATGTACCCAACATAGCTCAACATCAACAACAACAACCCTTGAGGTGGATCTCTTTCTTCTTTAAGTGTCTAGTTTCCATGGTGACCTGTTGGCCTCTGATGTCGCTCTATAAATAGAACATGGGATAGATTCGGTATCTTAACAGGATCATGCTATTGGGGTCTAGAGTTGGTCTGTTAGTGTGTCTATATGAACTTCTGTCCTTCTGTCCTTATGTCTGTGTGTGTGTGTGTGTCTGTCTGTCGGTTTGTGTGTAGGTCTAGCAAGGGAAAGGACAAGGAGTCAACTACATTGTTTTATTTGGTTTGCAGGTATCAGAACATCAGATGGAAGAACAGAGATCACCAGAAACACGTGGTGAACATGAAGAAGTCTAGAAGGACATCATGTGTTTTCTATCTTGGAGAGAGACAATGCAGTCCGTTCATTTCAGATGTTAGGAGAAAAATAAGAATCCATTTTTCTGATAATATACAAATTGTTTAGTTTTATTTGTAATGGAATTATTTCCGAAGCAAAACATCTGTGTCTGTGTCTGTGTCAATCAATCTTTGACTGACCCTAGTCTTCTTGAAACCATCTTAAAGCTTTGGGCAATCCTCCCAGTGATGTTTAAAGAAAAGAAGAAAGAGAAAATAATATTCATAACGGTAAAGCATTTTCTCATTGGTCCGAGCCATGGTTCAGTATATCATTCTACTTTTTCACTTTCTAAACTAAATATTTTTGTAAAAAGCAAGAGGTAAGCTTTGTTTCTGACCTGAATAACAGCATCAGAACATGTGTAACACCAGAACTTCAGCATTCAATAGTGTAGAATATGGCTTCAAAACAATCCTTATGGCTTATTAAATATGGCAAGTAAACATATATTTTTATGGCTGTTGCTCCCATATGCAGACGTTATAGGTTATAAAGGTGATTTACCTTACCCGATGCAGAAAACACAGTTTCACATCTTCTAACTACAAAATTCATCACAGGGTCAACAAACTATAGAATAGCATGTTAAAGAAGCTCTTATTTTGGCAGCATACTCCTTTCACATCTGACAGGTATAATGGTAAAAAAAAAAAAAAAAAAACTAAATAACTGACAAAGTTATTTCTAATATATTTTACAATTACTTGTTTGGAACCACAATGAAGGGTGTGAATCTCTGTCTGTATTTTAACAAAGGTTTTGGTTAACTTATTGGTTGGGCTACTATTTGGTTTGGAGACTATTGTGTGGTCTAGTAAACTGTTTAATTGGGCTTGATAAAGAACAGTGTTCTGTTCTTGCTAACTAACTAGGTTAGTTAGCAAGAACCTTGCTAACTAACTAGCAAGGTTCTTGCTAACTAACTATTTGGTCTGGTTTACTTATGGTCAGTATTGAGTGGCCTGGTTAACTAACTGTGTGTTTTGGTTGGCCTGGTTAACTAATGGTGTATAATGGTTGGTCTAGTTAACTGTTAAACTAAGGGTCTGAGTTAGCAAATAGTTTGTATTGGTTGGTCTAGTTATCATGTTCATGCATGACAAGACAAGGACCCCACCGGTGGGCCCCATCTAACTACAAACAAACACGCGCAATCCAAAGTAAAATCCCTCATCATACTGGGCTTCTATATCAAAGAGTATAAAAATTAATCTGACATTTGGTTCTTGTGTTTCCTACAGGTCAAGATACACGTATTTGGCAGACTTCACTACTTCTAGGGAGTTCTCTTCATAATATGTGAAAATACAGAATTATCCTCAAGTCAAAAAGAGATCAAAATCTGTCCCGTGGGAAGAAGGAGAGGACTGTTCACCCCGACACCTCAACACTTACAGCCTGCACAAAACACTTTTCATCTTTGGATATCTTTCTAAATAGATCTACAGAGAGGCAGTTCTGTAAACGTAGAGATACTTTTTGTTCAAATCATTTTTTTTAAAAGAAAATTAAAATGGTGTGTCATAGAAAAATCATGTCTCTGTGAAGCTCAACAGGCCAGAGGTATTCTTTAGCGTAGCGGCAGAAAGCTTCTAGAACATTCCAGAGAACTGGAACAGGTGAAGAGGAAGGGACTTGGACATCCTGTTTCCTGCCCCCTGTGTCGAGGACCTCGATCCTCAGGTCGGTCCACGTAATAAGACCTCATTCACAAACATTGGGACCCTGATGCTAAACAATACTCCTTTACCAGAAGCAGAATGTTCCAGAACCAGTCCAGAAGGTCTGGGTAGTGAGGCACAACACACCATGACCCCCTCGGCTTCCCCGTCAGGCCCGGGGAAGAGGAGGAGGAAGAGGCGCAGCAGCAACAACATTCACAGTCTCAGGGCTCCTGTATTACCCCACAGGAGGTGGGCTGTTGACACGGACAAAGGCATTACATACATTAGAACAGGGGCATCAGACAGCCCTTTTGGTTGGGGGTTGGCTTGCTTTTCCAGCAGCTCGAGGCAAAGTGGTTCCTTGTGTAACTGAGGCGTCTGTGGCCAAGCTGAGGTAGCTATCTTTGGAGCTAAAGAGTTCTGTGGGGAGGAAGGAGGAGGGAGGAGGGGGGGTTGCCTCTGCTTCGCCTCCTGCTGTCAGGACTCAGTCAAACATTGGAGGCCATGTCGGTGGCTAAGGCTTGTCGTTCATGAAGGGCGTGTCGGAGCAGAGCTGTAACTTTGGCACCATCCCTCGCTGGGAGGCTCTCTGCTCGGACAGCCGCAAGGCCGCTGGGACGAAGCGTTTGGCAGAATATAAAAGTGGGCATCGTTGGTGAAAATCATAAAGAGTGAGTTTGTGTGAGGTGTTGAATCAGCACACAGGGATACACAGACAGCACAGTCCCTTTAGGAGACTTTAGGGAAATGCGTGTTCTGTAACAGGTAGCTTGGTTCCAAAACAATGAAGAGGCAACTCCTTGAGCTGAAGTCAAAGCAAAGGGACATCTTCATAGTGACTCTTCACTTCTAAAACATATCTCAAGTTCTTGGACAGCCCTGTGCTGCGACTCTAAGGGGGTAATGCTTTGGTTTGCAGGACAGGCGAGGAAGCAGAGACCAAGAGACAGGGCGTGGGGTAAGGGTGAGGGTATGGGTAAGGGGAAAGGCTGAGGGTTAGGGAGAGCTTGTGTGTTAGCCAGTGCCTGTGCCGGAGCGGCAGGGGGGTGGTTCCTCCACCAGGACCTGGCAGGGCGGAGGAGGGTTCTCCACCGCTGGAGCAGGGGTGGGGTCACGTCCCTGTGGGTGGGCAATCGGACGTTAATACAACGACAATGTCTTTGTGTTTGTGTGGTAGTGTGTGTGTGTGCATGTGTGCATGTGTGTGAGAGTGTGTGTGTGTGTGAGTGAGTGAGTGAGTGAGTGAGTGAGTGAGTGAGTGAGTGAGTGAGTGAGTGAGTGAGTGAGTGTGTGTGTGTGCGTGTGTGTGTGTGTGTGTGCGTGTGTGTGTGTGTGTGTGCATGTGTGTTTGAGTGTTGGTGTGTCAGTGTGTGTATGTTTGTTTCTAAACAAGGGGTAACTAACCTGAATCCTCAGCTCAATGGCTTCGGGACGACCCGGGGATGCTACGTCTTTAGGGGCCCTGGTTCCAACGGGGCCCCTAGGAAGGGTCCAGCGGTCCTGGGTCCCCTTTCTGCAGAGAAAACGGACGAAATCGTCCCAGAGTCCTAACCACTCTACTGGCCCCCTACTGCCCCTCTACTGGTCCTCTACTGGTCCTCTACTGGCCCCCTACTGGCCCTCTACTGGCCCTCTACTGGTCCTCTACTGGCCCCCTACTGGCCCTCTACTGGCCCCCTACTGGCCCTCTACTGGCCCTCTACTGGCCCTCTACTGGCCCTCTACTGGTCCTCTACTGGTCCTCTACTGGCCCTCTACTGGCACTCTACTGGTCCTCTACTGGCCCTCTACTGGCCCTCTACTGGCCCCCTACTGGCCCTCTACTGGCCCTCTACTGGTCCTCTACTGGCCCTCTACTGGTCCTCTACTGGTCCTCTACTGGTCCTCTACTGGCCCTCTACTGGCCCTCTACTGGTCCTCTACTGGCCCTCTACTGGCCCTCTACTGGCCCCCTACTGGTCCTCTACTGGCCCTCTACTGGCCCTCTACTGGCCCTCTACTGGCCCTCTACTGGTCCTCTACTGGCCCCCTACTGGCCCCCTACTGGTCCTCTACTGGCCCCCTACTGGCCCCCTACTGGCCCTCTACTGGCCCCCTACTGGCCCTCTACTGGCCCTCTACTGGCCCTCTACTGGTCCTCTACTGGCCCCCTACTGGTCCTCTACTGGCCCCCTACTGGCCCCCTACTGGTCCTCTACTGGCCCCCTACTGGCCCCCTACTGGTCCTCTACTGGCCCCCTACTGGCCCCCTACTGGTCCTCTACTGGCCCCCTACTGCCCCTCTACTGCCCCTCTACTGGCCCTCTACTGGCCCTCTACTGGCCCTCTACTGGCCCCCTACTGGCCCTCTACTGGTCCTCTACTGGCCCCCTACTGGCCCCCTACTGGTCCTCTACTGGCCCCCTACTGCCCCTCTACTGCCCCTCTACTGGCCCTCTACTGGCCCTCTACTGGCCCTCTACTGGCCCCCTACTGGCCCTCTACTGGCCCCCTACTGGCCCTCTACTGGCCCTCTACTGGCCCTCTACTGGCCCCCTACTGGCCCTCTACTGGCCCCCTACTGGCCCTCTACTGGCCCCCTACTGGCCCTCTACTGGCCCTCTACTGGCCCTCTACTGGGCCTCTACTGGCCCTCTACTGGCCCTCTACTGGTCCTCTACTGGCCTCTATTTACCTGTGTCTGTAGCCGAAGACGAGGAAGAGGAGGCAGCAGACGATGCAGGCCAGGCTGATGTGGACGCCGATGAGCAGGCTGGAGCCGTGGTGATCCTCACAGTTGCACCCTGCACACACACACACACACACACACACAGGAACACACAGAGGTT
>NC_136934.1:44167006-44242006 GCF_949987615.1 Pollachius pollachius | reverse complement strand
TCACATCACCTCACAAACTTCATAAAAATGCTGAGACTATGATGTCATATCTCTGAGTGAGGACTCTTAAATCTGTCAGCCCGTGTCAGGGACTATGAGGTCAGACAGAGACGGTCCAATCACAGAGCTCCATGGGCACGTCTGCGCCACATGTTCATTGTGATGTTGAGTGGACAGGGTCAGTCAGGGTGGGTCCTGATGAATATTCAGCAACCCTGGGAACCACGAGGTTGCAGCTACACACTAAGCTGCCTCTCTGTCTGGCTGTCCGGTCGTCAGTCGGTCTCCATCCATCCATTCATCCATCCATCCATCCATTCATCCATCCATCCATCCATCCATCCATCTATCAATCCATTTGGCTCTAACTAGGTTTCTGGTACTGGGCGCATGTGTTCTGGTTCACTGACTACGGTTCTGCGGTTCTGGGTCTCACACTTGGGTTCTGGGGAAAGACTCTTGACTAGGGTTCTTGGGTTCAGACTAGGGTTCTTGGGTTCAGACTAGGGTTCTGGGGTTCAGGATAGGGTTTTTGGGTTCCGACCAGGGTTCTGGGGTTCCGACTAGGGTTTTTGGGTTCCGACTAGGGTTCTGGGGTTAAGACTAGGGTTCTTGGGTTCAGACTAGGGTTCTAGGGTTCTGACTAGGGTTCTTGGGTTAAGACTAGGGTTCTTGGGTTCCGACTCGGGTTCTTGGTTTAAGACTAGCGTTCTGGGGTTCAGACTAGGGTTCTGGGGTTCAGACTAGGGTTCTGGGGTTCAGACTAGGATTCTTGGGTTCCGACCAGGGTTCTTGGGTTCAGACTAGGGTTCTTGGGTTCCGACCAGGGTTTTTGGGTTAAGACTAGGGTTCTGGGGTTCAGAGTAGGGTTCTGCTGTTCGGACTGCTGTTCTAACCTTGCACCACCAGGCGCCCCAGGGCTGTCCTCCGTATCCGGGTGCCGGGCCGGTTGGCCGAGCACACGTAGACCCCGGAGTGCTGCAGGGACGCATCGGAGATCATTAGGTTCCCGGTTCCCAGCACCTGGATTCCCTCCACGCCGATAGAGCGTCCGTCTGCAGAGGGTGAGACATCGAGCAGCGTTCAGGACACGAGTCCTGTAGATAGCTAAACTCAACGAGCTTCAGTACTACAGACAACCAAGGGTGTTGTTACCAAGGCGACTCCATGAGACGATGGGCCTGGGGTTGCCCGTAGCGATGCACTCCAGGATGGCTGTCTCGTGGACCGTGATGGTGAGGTTCTGTGGACCGGACAGAATGACCGGCTCCTTATAAGTCCTGGACCCTGCCGCTGTGGAGACAGACAGATGTAGCCTTGATAAGACAGACAGCTAGCACAGAGAGACAGTTGTAGCCTTCTTAAGACAGTCATGTAAAAACATGGAAAGACAGACAGGTATAGCCTCATTAAGACAGATTTGTAGGCTAGTTAAGATGGACAGTCTAGCCTCGTTAAGACAGAGAGGAAGCACAGAAAAACAGGTGTAGCCTCATTAAGACAGAGAGGTGTAGCCTCGTTAGGACTGACAGGTGTAGCCTCTTTAAGACAGAGAGGTGTAGCCTCTTTAAGACAGAGAGGTGTAGCCTCGTTAGGACTGGTGTGTTACCTGTGACAGTGAGCAGAGCCTCTCGGCTGTAGCGGATGTTAGCAATGTTGGTAGCAACGCAGCGGAATGAACCGCCATCTCCACGGCGGAGACCAGAGATCTGAAGTACCCCATGGGGCAGCAGAGTGTACCTACACACACACACAATGTACACACTCTATGATAAATATACAACGCAATATACAGTCATTATGTGCATATTCTGTGTGTGTGTGTGTGTGTGTGTGTATGTTTTTTATGTGTACCGTGTGTCCTCAGTGCTCAGGGGACTGAGGTTCTTCTCCCAGGTGATGCTGGCCTCTGGGATCCCGTTCACCTGGCAGGTGAGTCTGGTCACGCCCCCTTCATCCACCGCCACTGACTCTGGGTGGGTGAGGAACTTAGGGAGAGCTAGAGAGAGATGGAGAAATAACTTGAATAACACATATGTAAATATATATGTGTATATAATATATATATAATTCATGTATGTATCGATGTTTACTTACAGGCCAGCTGAACGCGGGCCTTGCGGCTGACTATGCGTCCGTCGCGGTTCTCCGCTGAACAGTCGTATACGCCAGCATCGCTCTCGCCGCTCTCCCGCCGTTTGGAAAACTTTTCAATGAGCAGCGTGCCGTTAGCCAGCACGCTCGCCCTCGCCCCAACAGGCACGGCCACGCCGTTCCGTCTCCATGTGACCGATATCGGCCCCTCCCCCTCCACGTGGCAATCCAGCATCAAGGGCCGGTCCCTCACAGCTATGACATCGTTCGGTTCTTTCAGGAACGCCAACTCGGAGGCTCCGCCGACAACTAGGAGAGAAGAGAGGGGAGGTTAGCTACCATAAGAGGAGGAAGAATGGCGTTGATGAAGAGGGCGGTGATGGTGGTGGTGGTGATGTTGATGGTTGGTGGTGATGGTGGTGGTGGTGGTGGTGGTGGTGGTAGTGGTGATGTGGTGGTGGTGGTGGTGGTGGTGATGGTGGTGGTGGTGGTGGTGGGGGTGATGGTGGTGATGGTGGTGGGGGTGGTGTTGGTGGTGATGGTGGTGGTGGTGGTGGTGGTGGTGGTGGTGATGTTGATGGTTGGTGGTGATGGTGGTGGTGATGGTGGTGATGGTGGTGGGGGTGGTGTTGGTGGTGGGGGTGGTGGTGGTGATGGTGGAGGTGATGGTGGAGGTGATGGTGGGGGGGATGCTGTTGATAAAGGGGATACTTATTTTGGTGTAGGTTTCAAATTGATAGTAATGCGATGAAAGGTAATAAAGTAGATTAAATTATAGTAGAGAATACTTACTAGGATGGATTGGATGAACATGAAGATGAATACTTACAAGGATGAAGTTGGTGCAGATGGTTTGATGATGAATCCTAAGATGTGATACAGATGTGATGTGATCAAAGCTCTACAATGCTTCTGTGACATCATCCACGAGGGACATTTCATACAAACCTTCTGTATTTTAAAATGAGATAGGGTGAGACGTCATGTTTAAATAAAGGTTAAAATAAAGCAGAAAATAATGAATTGTGTGTTGGGATAGGTTTGGGCTGAATTGGAGTGAGTTATAGGGACATGAGTGAGTTGGGGTGATTCATAGTGAGTTTGGGCGGGTTAACAACTTAGAGAATAAACTTGCACTTGACTTTGCATCAACATGATCGACAGCTCTTTTCATCCTCTGCATATCTCCCCCCCGTAACTACCCAGACACACAAACACACACACATGCACACACGATCACACGCACACACACACCCGCAAACCAGAAACACATTGCATCACAAAAGGAGCTTTCACACAAGAGTATGCAAACACAGCAGAAGGGCCGGGAGGAGGTGGAGGAGGAGGAGGAGGAGGAGTGCGTCTGGAGAACTTCTCCTCTTCATTATCTCCATCATCCTCTCCAGAGTTCAACAACCCCCTCCCCCTATCCAAATGACCTCTGATCTCTGAACTCTTTTCAACTTGAACTTGGGGGTGACTTTCCCAGGCCTCATCCCAGACATGCTCCCGCCTCCTCTCCTCCTCTCCCCCTCTCCTCCCATTTTAATCCTTCCACAAAAATCTGCCACAACATCCAACATCCAACATCTGCTCCTTCAGAACAATCAGCTGCGCTTCTCTCTCCGTCCATAATGCCTTTATTCTCTGTCTGTTACAAACTACACCCCAACTCTGACAAAACTAACATACCACTTTATTCTCTGTCTGTTACAAACTACACCCCAACTCTGACAAAACTAACATACCACTTTATTCTCTGTGTTATAAACTACACCCCAACTCTGACAAAACTAACATACAACTTTATGCTCTGTGTTATAAACTACACCCTAACTCTGACAAAACCAACATACCACTTTATTCTCTGTGTTATAAACTGCAACTCTCACACTTACACACCACTTTAGAGTTGTAGTGTTATAAACTACAACTCTCACACATACACAATGCTTTATTTACTCTTTGTGATAAACTACAACTCTATCAAACACCACTTAAAAACACCACTTAATTCTCTCTGCTCTAAACTACAACCAAAATAACACTTACACACCAACATATTCTCTGTTAGAAAGTACAACTCCTCCACTTTATTCCCCATCTGTTATGAACTACAACTCTAATGCTAACACACCACTTTATTATCTGTTATAAACTACAACTCTAACTATCCTAACATACCCCCTTATTCTCTGTTATAAAGTACAACTCGAAAAACACCACTTCATTCGTTCTGTGATGAACGACAATTTAACAACACTAACACAAAACTTTATTCCTTTCATGGACTCATATTTACTGCCTGCATGGCTTGACTTCATGGATTGGTCTATCCTATGTTGTCCACATATATTCTATAGAGGTTTGTGGTGTCCATCTATTTGTAACGATATGTTATGATATGTTATGATATATTAATATTATGATATGTGTCATGATATGTGTTATATTTGTTTTGGTTATGTGTTATGATATGTGTTTTATGTTATGATACGTGTTAATACAGGTTGTATGTATTTATGTGTTATGATATGGTTTAATATATGTAATATGTGTTGATGTGTTATGCTATGCATTATGATATGTGGTAAAATAGGAATATTGTGTTATGATATATGTTATAGGTATAGCCTGTTATGATATATGTTATTATAGGTATATTGTGTTATTTTATAGGTTATTATAGGTATATCCTGTTATGATACGTGTTGTGTCAATGTGTTATGCTATACGTTATGATATGTGTTAATATAGGTATATTGTGCTATGTAATACGTTATTATATGTGTTATGTGTTTATGTAATAGGATATGTGTCATTATATGTTATCTGTATATGTGTTATGATATGGGTTACTATATGTGTTATGGGTTGTATGATATGATATGTGTCATTATGTTTTTTCTGTTGATGTGCTATGATATGAGTTACTATATGTGTTATGGGTTGTATGATATGATATGTGTCATTATGTTTTTTCTGTTGATGTATTATGATATGGGTTACTATATGTGTTATGGGTTATATGATATGACATGTGTCATTATGATTTTTCTGTTGATGTGTTATGATATTGGTTACTATATGTTATGGGTTATATGATAGGATATGTGTCATTATGTTTTTTCTGTTGATGTGTTTGTATTTATGTATTCAGCTCTGCTGGCCGTGCTCTCTACTCATCTGCAGGGATTAATTTTACCATCTGGCTCCACTGAGGTCCTAGTATTGGGGGTGGGTTGGTCTTGGTGACTCCCACCCCCCGTGGGGTGTGACCCCAACCCACAGGGTCATGGGAGAGTGAGGGTGGGGGGTGGGGTCAGGGACATCTTGCATTAGGCCTCACGGAGCGCCTAATCCCCACCCTCTCAGTCCGACCCCCACCCAGCACAACTACGGTCCATTGTTGGACTTCAACTTGACCATGAATTTGTTGCTTAGTTGTGGCTCGTCAAAACTCTTCTATGTACTCTAGTGTGTTCACCCTATAGACTCTATAATGTTCACTTCCCTATACATTCTATAATGTCCACTGCCCTAAACACTCTTTAATGTTCACTACCCTATAACCCTAGTCTGATAATGTTCACCATATACGCTCTAGTTTTAAGCCAGTACACATTCTACCTTTCCCCATATACACGTTGTAGTGTTCACTGTATCCATCGAGTTTACACGCTTTACACTGTGTGTTCACTATACACTCTAGTTGACACGCTTTACACTTGGTCGAGTCCACTGTTATTGTTCCTCAACATACACACTCTCTACCCACACAATCATTCACAAGTGATGTAGGTAGAATAAGCACAGACCATTGTAAATGCCTGCATCTCGTAAGGTATTAGGAATGATGCCGTAAATAAAGGGTCAGCGCAAGGGTTGGGATGGAGCACACTCCAGAGTACTACCAGATTCTGGCTCAAAAGAGGCTATTGAACAGTAGTGTCACTCTAACATCCCCTTACCAAATTCCTATAATTATCCGACAGTATTTATTAGAAAAATAAATACATTCTATTATTTTGTCGTCCTCGACAACGGACAAACCCACACACATGGGATGGACCTAATCCTAGATTGTCTGGTATATGTTAATTAGTGTTGAGTAGTCTATGGTTCTATGGTGCGTATGTCTAAGTGATTGTGTTTTGTGTGTGTGTGTGTGTGTGTTTGTGTGTGGTGTGTGGTGTGAGTGGGGGATGTGAGTCTGTGTGTGTGTGTGTGTGTGTGTGTGTGTGTGTGTGTGTGATATTCTGAGGTCAACGGGGGTCACCTGGTTGACCTCTGGCTAGCTCGGCCGTCTGTGACCGTGACCATGGCGACCACAAACTAACCCTCAGCCTAAGCCTAGGGGGACCTGACTGCAGCTCCTACCCTGACCACAACATTAGTTTTGGGCTTTCAAAGTGTACACAAAAACAAAAAAAGTAAACATAATAGAAAAACAGCTCAGACATGTGTTGATCCGACTAGATTATAAAACTCTTATAACATAGAACAATACATACATAACTATAATACTGATGGCATATATACTAAGACTCCAAGCATTCATGGTTGAAACAAAAAGCTATCGGACTCAAACAGCCATTTCACTAGGTTCAATAGAGTCCATAAAGTTCAACAGAAAAGACCACACAGCCAAGTCTTTCTATTAATCTAATAAAATGCACAATATAGAGCATATAGGCATATTAGGATACAATTATAGCTCTTATTTGTTCATAATAATTGTAATTATTTCCAAATAATAAAACGGAAATATTAACTGAAATCCATTGATACAAATGAAACGTTTTTAGGTAATAGAAGTGCCTGTCTTTTGAAAATTTCACAAATGAAATCTGTTTGGGATAATTCAAATAGGCCAACATTAGGATTATTTATTTTAATGATGAACAATATAAAACGATGCGCATGGTAAAAACAGAAATACTTGAGAGTGGTTTTACCTGACAAGATGAAGACGGCAGAGAGCAGGTGGAGCGAGCGCATCATTGTTCAGTCCTTTTCACTAAATCCTCACAAAATCAAACTGAAATGCATTAGATCCGCAAAGGTGAATTATTGACCACACACATTTATTAATATAACGCGATATAATTCACACAAAAAAACGCAAATTCAATTCAATGAGACGTCCTTGCGGTTTGAGATGCGCTCCACTCGAGGTGGAGGTCTAGACTGACTGGAGGATCTAGGATACGGGATGGACCGCAGCTGGGGAGTGTGGGGACGCACCCCCAACCCCAACACATCCTTAACCCAACCCTTAACCCCACACCCACCCACCCACCCAAAAAACACCCCTACCCCCAAAACACCCCCTACCCAACAGACCCCTCTGGAGGGGCGGGGTGTGAACAAGCAATTGTGAACGAGCAACAGCCCCAACGCGCAGGAGTTGTGACGCAGCTGATCTTGATCACCTGGAGGGGGCGTGGTCTCATATGTAGATCTATGAGGGGTAGCTGCAGTAACTGGAGCCGGGGCCCCTGTGGTGTGGTCTATATCAGTGGTTTTCAAATTGTGAGGCGCGCCTCCCCTGGGGGGCGCCAGAGTTCCTCAGGGGGGGGCGCGACGTGAGAAAAAAAGATACCAGAAAAAGTAACGCAAAAAAAACGCAAAGACGAAGACGCCCTGTGTTCGAAATCGTTCCCTATTCACTCACTCACTATTCCCTATATAGTGTTTATGATATAGTGCACTATATAGGGAACGAACAAACGAGAATTCGGACACTACGCTGAACATTTGTAAACGTCATTTGCGTCAGTAAAGGTGCCGGGTATTTGTGTAACGCAGACAGCTGCGCCTACATCATGTAAACAAACCGGGCACCCACGAGGAAAACTAGAGGTTGTATTGATGTTGAAAGTTACATTTCCTTGATCAAGGTTTTTTTTTAAATTAATTTTGAATGTTACATTTTCTATGTTAAATCCCAAATAAATTGTTGACATTTCTATTCGTTTTCACGGTTATTCAGCTTCTTCTTCTCCGGAAAACACGACCGCATTGCATTGTGGTATACGGGAGTGTACCCCGTATACCACAATTACGCCCACTATATAGTGCATGAAATTTACCACTGAGAATTCGAACACCACTAAAAAAGGGCGAGCACCCTATAAAGTGCACTATATCCCTGATAGGGAACGATTTCGAACACAGCTACGCAAACTCATTGCTCCCGCTAAAGTTGAGGTGAGCTAAAAAGGAGGCGAAACTGGCAGTTTACAGATTAAGATGTTCAAATGTATTTTAAAAACGTTAGGCAAAAACATGCTTAGATAAAGATGTTAAAATGTGTTAAGAAATGTGTTTAAAAACGCACAAAGATGTTTAGAATGTTTCAAAAATATGATCAGAGATCTTTAAAATGTGTAAAATATGATCAGAGATGTTTAAAATGTGTAGTAGGCCTACTGTATAATGTTATATAATCTAGTTGTTTTTCAGTTGTCAGTTTCCATTTTTATTGTATTTCAGTTTTGAGTTAAGAGTAAAACTTATCTCTAAGACTCTTATCTCATTTCCTTGTCGTTTATTTTTCTGTTTCACTTTGAAGAATCCCATTCTAGTTTCGGTGTAAGGCTTGTTAACAAATCAAAAATTGGTAACAGCATTTAAGATCTACTTCCACATTTTGATAATCAAACATTAAAAAATAGAATTAACATCACGTCAATCCTTCCAGGTTGATTCTGCCCTGTTGTCCGCCCTTCAGCCTCGATCTTGAAAGCTAGAAATCTGTACTTGCGGAATGCGGTGATATCGGGTGGTTTCCGTTGGGCTGGCTGAGGATCATGACCGCAGAACCACGAGCACATGACTCAGCATGGCTGATCAGACTGAAGGTTCAGTATGCGAGAGAAGCGCTTCTTCTATTACTTCAGCCATACCTGGTTGCTTTTTTTTGACCGGGGTTGTTTGGAAATATGTGCCTCTAAAATTCAGCAAGTAGGGAACAAACTCAGTCAAGGACTGGCTATCAAATTGAAGGTGGTTGGTACAGACGGTGAAATGTTCCATGAACCGCAATCTCAGGAATGGGGAATAGATACTGTGAACATTTTATCAAGATATCGAAAACCTGTTTATATTTACCATGCAAGTATTTCATTTTAACTAACCACAATCACACTGTAGTAGTTACTTCAAAACCCTGTATAAAATAAGGACCACCGTTTAGATGTTACAATAACTACACTGGGAAGAACCCATACCAGAAACAGAAAAAACATAAAATGCAGATTCAATGAATAATTTATTATTTGTGTATCAATAATACATGACATAACAAATATGTGGTAAAAAAAGAAGCAAGATTTGTTTTATGTACATAATTGTTACATGTGAAATAATAACAACAGATGTTGACCGAACAAGAAGTCTTGAAAAGTACAGAATATAAAATCTTTTCTACCGAAAGTAGTAACATAATAGTGAACTAAAGTGCCAAACACTCAAAACTTTAAACTTTAAACGCAAGACAGCAATGGAGAGGACAAGTGTGACAGTTTCTCATCGAGAGACTGGGGGGGGGGGGGGGGGATGAGGGGATTAGAAGCGGGGTCTCGTTCTAGACTAAAGGAGGGGTCTGGTTCTAGACCAGAGGAGGGTTCTGGTTCTAGACTAAAGGAGGGGTCTGGTTCTAGACCAGAGGAGGGTTCTGGTTCTAGACTAAAGGAGGGTTCTGGTTCTAGACTAGGGGAGGGGTCTGGTTCTAGACTAAAGGAGGGTTCTGGTTCTAGACTAGGGGAGGGGTCTGGTTCTAGACTAGAGGGGTTTGGTTCTAGACTGGATGAGGGGTCTGGTTCTAGACTAGAGGAGGGGTCTAGACTAGAGGAGG
The DNA here is from genome assembly GCF_949987615.1 of Pollachius pollachius. Lineage (NCBI taxonomy): Eukaryota > Metazoa > Chordata > Actinopteri > Gadiformes > Gadidae > Pollachius > Pollachius pollachius. Next base: position 44,232,051 of record NC_136934.1, on the reverse strand, counting down.
GGTCTGGTTCTAGACTAGAGGAGGAGTCTGGTTCTAGACCAGAGGAGGGTTCTGGTTCTAGACTAGAGGAGGGGTCTGGTTCTAGACTAGAGGAGGGGTCTGGTTCTAGACCAGAGGAGGGTTCTGGTTCTAGACTAGAGGAGGGGTCTGGTTCTAGACTAGAGGAGGAGTCTGGTTCTAGACCAGAGGAGGGTTCTGGTTCTAGACTAGAGGAGGGGTCTGGTTCTAGACTAGAGGAGGAGTCTGGTTCTAGACTAGAGGAGGGGTCTGGTTCTAGCCTGGATGAGGGGTCAGCTGCTAGCCTGGAATGACCCGGACCTGAAGACTCCAGAACAGCCTCATGTCCTATCGGTCTCCTCCTCCTCCTTCTAGCAGCAGGAGGTGCTGCGCTCTGTCCTCATCCACTGTGACCTAAGTCAAGGAAGCTCTCCTCCTCCTGGCAGCAGGAGGTGCAGTATTCTCTCCTCCGCCTGGCGGGTTTCAGAACACCTGGATGACCTGCTGGCCAGTCGGAACGCTCTCGTCCACCTGAGCAGGTACAAGCATTATTAAATACCATTAAATGCTAGAATTAAACCACGGTCACAATGTTGGTGGTATTCATTGTAACGTCAAGCAGCCGCAGTGCCAAGAGGGGCATCATGGTTCACTTCATACCTCAGAGTAAGGGGGAGGAAGGGGGTAGGCTTGGGGCGGGGCCAGCATAAAGAGGCCGTCCTCATCCTCCTCTTCGTCGCAGTCATGAAGCAGGGGGGTGCGGGTGATGTCCCCGTCGAGGCGGGGGAGGTTGGAGTAGCTGGGCAGGTTAGGGTAGCTGCCGGGTATGTTGGCGTAGCTAGGCGGCGGGGAGGGGAAGGAGGCCCAGCTGTCTGAAGGGGCTCTCAGGGAGCTGGCCTGGCTGCTGACGCTGCTGGATCGGCTGGAGAACCCCCCGAACGGGCTGGTGCCGATCACCAGCGGCAGCTCCACCACCATCTTATCGCTGCCAGGTATGTGGACGTATACCTGTTGGGGGGGATGGCAATACTCGGGTAAACTCAGGGCTCGGATGTAGACGTATTACGTTGAGTTTACCATGGACTTTATGTTGGGTTCAATCTAGATTTGTTAAGCTGACTTAGCCGTTTAATCGAGACTTCAAAAAGGCTAGGCGGTAGAAAATAGAGTTTAAAGCTGACTAGACGGTTGAATTCAGAGTGTAAAGCTGACTTGACGGTAGAGTGTGGAGCGTAAAGCTGACTTGGCGGTTGAGCTTAGAGTGCAACGCTGGCTTGGCAGTCATATCTAGAGTGTACAGCTGACTTCCCAGAATCTAGAGCTTAAAGCTGACTTGACATTTGAATCCAGAGTGTGAAGCTGACTTCAGAGAGTGAGCTTACCATGAGGACGTAGTCCACTTTGATGATGTCACAGCCCTGGAGTGAGGGCTGTAGTTTCGGCACTCGGATGGTCCGGCCCTGCCACATGTCACACATCCCAGAGATGATGTGGTTCCCTCGGACAGACGTCAGCTTCTGCTTCAGGACTTTGACGCGACCCCCCGCCTGGTAGCTGTGCTTGGCCACGATGGCGGCCTTTGGGACCACGATTCGAGAGCAGCTGTTCTCAAACTTGGCGTTGAGACTGATCTCCTCGCCCTCGCAGAAACCTTTCCGGTCAATCCTTGCCGAGATGCTGACCTGACCGTCCGGGATGAAGAGATAGCTCAACTTCTTCTGCTTGCTGGCTGCTACCGGAGCCTGCAGAGGAGGAGAATGGGAGGGGGGGAGAAAAGATTTGGAGGAGAGGAGATTGAGGAGAGAGAAGGTATAATAATAAAAAAAATGATAGAGATGGGTGTTCAATGATACATAAATAGGGTGATAATAGATTGGATCATGTTTGGGTCGTACCAGTAGGTGTGATCATTTGATAAGATAAACATGACAGGAGATTGGATGTGATAATAGGTTAAATGTTTAAGTTGAAATAAAATATTAGGTTTGGATCGTACCAGAAGATCGGGGGTGTTGATATCCAGGGGTTCCTCAACCTCAAAACTTTTCTCACAGTGTTGTGGTGGCGCGCAAGGCCGCTCCATCACCGCACGAACGTAATAGCGCACATAGCCGAACTTGCCAGCGTATGACGACACAAGGCACCTGGTCGGGGAAGGAGTGATGTTAGCAGCCTGTCCTAACCATGGGGACCGTGAGGAGTGTGTCATTGTGTGTTATACTGACCCTGGAGCAGGCAGCTCGAAGCCAAACATGAACTCGTATTTGTTTCCTGGTCTGAGATTGAAGGAGCCATCTGGAGCTAGGCACACAAGTTCATACACGACGACTTATTACACAAATACTTCAAACGGCATACACTTTACTCATGTTATGATGAAGCCTATGTCAACGCATAAAAACAGAAATGTGGTCAATAGGTCGTTGTGTACCGCAGTGAACATCTGAACAATAACTTTTAAGTTGCCCTTACCTCTAGTCTGATGGTCCAGATGAACAACCTCTTCGTATTTCAGATAATCGATCTCCTCTCGACACTTTTGTTTTCCTTTGGCGTACTCCACTTTACCGCAGCCCACACCAAGCACCTTGAGGACGGACACTTTGGTCACCTCCGACACTTCCACCACCACGTTCCCAGCCACCTTATCCCCGCTACAGTAGAAGGCCTTGCTGGGATCGCTGAACACTACCTCGAATGTCTTTAACTTCTTCATAACCACCATCCTGACCCGCCGACCCGGGACTATTGTCAATGTTCAAAACAAGACCTATGGCCGCTGTCTTTCATCGACAAAGTGCCCCTTTAGATTGCGGGCTTGTTTGCTCTCTGTACGTTTCTTCTGAATGTAAATATTAAGTTACCGCGGAGGCTTTATACGGAAGACGGCACCGCGCGGTGTCCAGTTACTGAGCACGCAGTCAAGGAATGGACACAGCGATGATTCGGCAGTGGAGGCCTGTGATTGGCTGAAATATTTTGTTTGTGCCACTAGTAGCCAATCGTAGCCAAGAAAGCCCGCGTGGACAGCGCGTGGACAGAACCACCCTAGCCATAAATACACCACCGAACGCTGGGTGTCTATAAAAAACAGTATGCCAAGGAGGCTTATTTGTCGGAAGTCGACAGACAGGTGGTCCACAAACAAAACAACCAACGACCTTTAGTTCAGTACCCCAGTGAACCTATATTTGTTTATCAGCGTCACCGGTATAATTATTGGTTTAGTTCACTAATACAACTGTACTACTGCAGGTACCCCCGTTTAGTTCACTACCACTGGTGTCGTTCCCTAGTAGGCTACCGCTGGACATTCACCAGTATCAATGGTTTAGTCCACCAGTACCACTGGTTATATTAAGGGAAGAATGTGTATAATTTACACATCTTAAGGTTTAGTTGCTGTTTGAGTTAAATAGTGCCACTGATTAGACAGACGCATCAATGGATAGAAAAGAGGGGAATTGGACACGGAAGAGGGTTAGGAGGGGTCCGGAGGGTTGGTTTTATATGATGTCATACTTTTTATTTGTACAAAGTCATTCCAACTATGTGCTGCAAATTAATGTATGTTTTTGTCAATTAATTAAAAAATAAAATAAAAATAGTGCCCCTGATTTAGTAAAAGTTCCCCTGGTTTAAATCACTAGTATGCCTAGTAGGCAGAGTGGGGTAAAGTGAGACATTTTTTACATTTGCTCCCCTCTAAGTGAGCTAAAATGACATATCAGTAAAATGTACACATTTCCCATTAATTCAAGATGTTTCCTAGCAATGGAAATTATCAGAATGTATTCAGGACGAAGGGCAGTGAAAATATGATTGTTTTTTAAAAAGGGGTCTTATGTCTCACTTTACCCCATCTTAGGGGTAAACTGAGACAGACCAGCGGAATCAACGGGTAAAGTGAATCAGCTGGGGGTAAACTGATCCACTTACTGCATCCACTCTGAAACTACCATAACAACACATGTTGTAACAGTTAGAATCCTGACAGCTAGCTTGACAACCACACATTCCAGAACTAATTTCAGACTAGTAACAGAATCATGGGGATTGGTCAATTAAGCACTTATTTTTTTCTAAACACTTGAAAGTAACTCTGAACAAAATCAAAATCTGAGCAAACGTGGGTCTCTCCCACTCTTTCGTGTTTCCCTTGATTCTTCTAAGAAATTGTACAAGTATTTCGTCATCGTCAACTTTCTCAACCATGCCAATGTAACGGACGCTCCTGTGTTTGGTTGCAAAGTTAACTATGACAAAGTCACCCACGGACAGATCTGTGTTTCCTGGATCACTTCTCTCATCCTCAGAGCTCTCTTCGTCAGACACATCATCAAGTGGGACAGGGACATCACTCTCCTCAGAGCTGCTAACTACGATTTTCTTTTTTGATATATATATATATTTACTCTGTAGTTTTATTTAAGGCTGTAGCCCTTCCAATGGATGTTGTCTCTGGAGTTAGGACAGAGAGACGGCGACGTGCTAGGAAGCTGCCAAACCAATCTGCACCTAGAGTAGACAATTCATTAGATTTAGCTTTGTGGCTATTAGCTCATGTGATCTCTTGCACACCCTAGCCTACCTGCACATTGTGTCTTTGTCCAATTGGCAGTGACAGGGATATTGTTTTTCTCTGCATATTCAAACGCCATTTGACGGCACTTAACTGGAGGAAGGCCATGGAACTGGTCAGCTAGTTGTTTCAAGTGTTGGGCAAGCTCCTCCTCCATCTCATCTGTGAATATTCTCTTTGCCTCAGCTACTGCACCCCAGGCTACTGATTTTACTTCCCCTTTCTCTTTTTTCTTCATGAATCTTAGGAGGCTTGACTTGTCAATATTTCTGTCCCTTGCAGTTGCTCTTAAAGACATCTTCCCTTTCTTGACCTCAGCGGCTGCACTCTGCACCTCCTCAAGGGATGTTTTGCCCCAAGTTGTCTTCCTGCTGTATTGCCTTGGCATGATGGTTTTTCTACAATGTTTATGACATTAAAAATAAAATGTATGCAATGTAATATTACATAAAAATATGTTTAAGACTAAACTTAACTTGTGCCTCATGGTGGGCTAAAGTGAGACACTGTCTCACTTTACCCCACAGCATTCGTCTCACTTTACCCCACCAACACCATTTTAGAAAAAACGACCTCTCTTAGTAATTCAGGCTAATCTTCAGCTAGCATCATCACATGGATTTATATTTTGGTAGTTCATCAACATGTATGATATAAGTTTTTCTACCTGAATCAATTTGCTTTGGCACAACAGTTAATTAAGTTGATAGCAAGAAAATGTACTTTTACATGCAAAAAAAAATATTTTTGTGAAAAAAACATGCTTACCACAGCACCAGGATGTTCTCTACTTCATGGCCAAGGGGAAATGGGAGTGGCTTGAAAACATAATGGTCACATGACCACAAATGTGTACCGTTGCCTAGATACAGGGGGTGTCTCACATTACCCAATGTGTCACACTACCCCGTTCTCCCCTACTGGTTAAATTCATCAGTACAACCTGTTTCATCAATTCACTAATGCCACTAGTTTAATTTAGTAGCATCAATTTTGTTCAATACTGGTTTCATTAATTATCCAGTAGGTGGTCTAATTCACTAGTAGGCCTGCCACTGGTTTAATTACTTGTTCAGTTCACCATTGTGTTGAATGAATAATAAAAAAACAACTAATGCCTATTCAAACTTCACAAGTTTGCATAGGCATTACCTTACATTTATTTAGCAGCCGCTTTTGTGCAAAGCTATTTGTAAGTGCATTAACAGATGAAGATAAGTGTTACAATATAGACACAAGAGGTAGAGAGATCTGGCTCTATATATATCTCTTTTTAATTTTTTGCATAAATAATGTAAAGTTATCGAACAAACAACAGTATGATAACCATTTAACAATCTTAACCGGTGAAACTGAAACTACTATTGAATCCCCTTAGCATTGGTGCAGTGCAGTTTAGTGAAGCTTTGGGTTGTTTGGGGTGGTTCGTCATTCCTTCTTTCAGGGACCTACACTGTCCTCTGCTGGCCATTACAGACATATCTATGAACCACTTAGATCCCCACCGTCCATATTTAACCCAGAGAGGGAGGCATCTAGTGCAAACTAAAGTGGCATTCGGGTCTGGTTCCCTCTGAAGCAGGGCAAAGATCACACTCAAATGAAAGAATAGAGCTGACTGTTCAAATTCTCTCAAATTCTAACAAAATCATTATCACCATAATAACTACAACTGACAAGTCATCATAACTAGTTGCTAGCATTATCATGACAACCTAGCTAGCATTATCAATACTATGTCAACTCAGTTATCACCTTACATTATCATTATCAACTAGCTAACATTATAGCTATCTAGTTAACACTAACCGGTGATTATAACCAACTTAACATTATCAATACTACCTAGCCCACATCAAAACTGCCTATCTTACATTATCATAAATATTCTTACATCATAACCGCCTAATCATAACTGACATTATCATAATTACCTAGCTAAAAGTATTGTGATTACTTAGTTAACATTATCTAAATATCAAACCCAGCAGTGTTAGTGAAACCAGCAATGAGTAACACTTTGTTATTTCACCATCTATCTAGAATAATACTGTATTTTTTTCAATACAAAGAGAGATCTGAATAGACATATTGACTATGAGTCAGCCATTGACCATGAAACATGCTCAAACAGAGAAGCCGTCAGGATCAGTAAGAACGATAGGAATGTATTCATGATAGGAAACGATAGCGTTTCTTGTCCCAACCACCAGTGGGGTAAGGTGAAACGAGCCGCATCTCTTATTTTACAGAATATAACATTTTAGTCAATATTGATGTGAAATAAGGATTTTTATTTTTATTTTTAAACAGAAACACAAAGAGACATTGTGCATTAATTGCAAGGATACACATATATATAATATTTATAGACAGAGAAAATAGTATGTTATACATATTTTTCATAAATCAGGACATTGTTATTAGTCTTCAAATGGTGAATAACTATTTAATAATTCAAGTTATTTAATTAGTTAATAATTTGTGCAATCTGACATGATGAAGTGATATATGTCTGGTATATTTACGTTGACATAAGAGAAATCTGGAGAGAGACAGAGAGACTTATATGGTGATGCATTTTGTAGGGAGGGACTCCGGCAATTTCATCTCAGCATTCCGACGACACTGAAATCAAATATTCTTCTTACAACAACTAGTTATCACAACTTGACATAGTAAACAATGTCTGGCCTGACTATGGTAGGCCTACAGTGTGTGTCTAACCCTAATCCTAACCCTTACCCAGACTTTATGGTAGAAACAGTAAGCTATCAGATTGTTAAGACTACGGTGTTGTCTGACTGTATGGTAGTAACAGCATGTTATCTGACTGTATGGCCGGTCTACAGTGTGTTGCCTGACTGTATTTTAGTAACAGTGTGTTGTCTTACTGTATGGTAGATCTACAGTGTGTTGGCTGACTGTAAGGTAGAGCTATAGTGTGTTGGCTGACAGTATGGTAGACCTACAGTGTGTTGGCTGACTGTATGGTACTAACATTGTATTGTTTGACATTATGTTTGGTTTCACCTTGTTATGTTCCCTGGGCCGTATCAAAGCCTCAAGCCCCAGAATTGTGGTGCTGAGGCTGACACACAGTTGGAGGATTGTCAGGATGATCAGCAGGATGTCCATCATAGAGAGCAGACCCTGGTGGCCAACACAGAAAACAGCCTCTAATTCAACGCTAGTTAAACACTACATCATGACTTTAACTAATCTTTCCATTATATATTGCTCTTTCTATAGCCTTAACGCTTTCACAAGTACATTATCTGCGGAAGTTGTACATATAGAGGTTAGGGATAGGATTAGGCTTGAGTCACCTCAGCAATGTGTGCCATAGTTATGCATTCGTCCTGAAGGTCCTGGTTGAGTCGGGCGTGCAGCAACTCCAGGGCGCTGTCGCTGTCGCCATGATGGTGATCAGCGTAACCATGGTGACGAACATCATAGGGTTTGCGGGTGGAGGGCGAAGGACACATCCAGGTGAGAGAGGAGTGACTCAGATCGATGGCGTACAGAACGATCCCCGTGATGGCCAAGATGGCTCCACATATGTTCACAGCCACAGTGAAACCCACCTAGCGAGGACAAAAAGTCACCTGCCATCCACTAGAACTGTTTTGCCACTCTGTTTCCTATTATTGAAATTGTAATGGATACAGCACTATGCTAGGAAGGGGAACAGAGAGTTCTAGATAGTAGTTATGTGCTATGAAGGAAGAGTTCCCCAAACTACGTGTGTCCTACAGAGGAAGGGAACTCAGTGGCTTGTAAACATCATGGAGGTAGGTGTCTCCTACAGATGAAGAAGGTAGGTAGACCTACCAGGACGGCGGAAGGATAGTCTCCAGACAGGACACAGAGGATTCCAGCAACCAGGAACTGCAGACAATGTCAGAGTAAACACACAACAACCTCAACTTTCCAAAGTCCAAGTTAAAAAACCCCTTTTGAGGTGTTGAAGAGATGTCACGTTGTGGACCGGATATCATGATATTGAGGCAATGTCATGGTGCTGTGGTGATGTCATGATGTTGAGGGGATTTCATGCTGTCATTGTAAGATCCTGATGTTCAGGGGATGACCTCGTGTTGAGATGTGTAGGTGATTTGATGGTGTTGAGGTGATGTCATAGCGTTGAGGTGATGTCATGGTGCTGTGATGATGTCATGGTGCTGTGGTGATGTCATGGTGCTGTGGTGATGTCATGGTGTTGAGGTCACGTCATGGTGCTGTGGTGATGTCATGGTGTTGAGGTCACGTCATGGTGCTGTGGTGATGTCGCCGGTGCTACGGTAATGTCATTGGTGCTATGGTGATGTCATGGTGCTGTGGTGATGTCATAGTGTTAAAGTGATGTCATGGTGTTGAGGACGCACCACGGCACCCAGCCAGTAGGGGGCTCCCAGCTGGGTCAGGTCTCCAGGACGAGTGCTGGTTCGACCAGGACCCAGGCCCACCGTCACCAGGCCGACCAGGATCTGGATGGTCTAAACATTTATGCACAACCATCAACATATTGCTACCAGGTACCCTTACCCATAGAACTGTAGTAGTGTGCGTATAGTACCAGGTACCCTTACCCCTACAACTGTAGTAGTGTGCGTATAGTACTAGGTACTCTTACCCCTACAACTGTAGTAGTGTGCGTATAGTACCAGGTACCCTTACCCCTACAACTGTAGTTGTGTGCGTATAGTACTAGGTACCCTTACCCCTACAACTGTAGTTGTGTGCGTATAGTACTAGGTACCCTTACCCCTACAACTGTAGTAGTGTGCGTATAGTACCAGGTACCCTTACCCCTACATCTGTAGTAGTGTGCGTATAGTACCAGGTACCCTTACCCCTACAACTGTAGTTGTGTGCGTATAGTACTAGGTACCCTTACCCCTACAACTGTAGTTGTGTGCGTATAGTACTAGGTACCCTTACCCCTACAACTGTAGTAGTGTGCGTATAGTACCAGGTACCCTTACCCCTACATCTGTAGTAGTGTGCGTATAGTACCAGGTACCCTTACCCCTACAACTATAGTTGTGTGCGTATAGTACCAGGTACCCTTACCCCTACAACTGTAGTAGTGTGCGTATAGTACCAGGTACTCTTACCCCTACAACTGTAGTAGTGTGCGTATAGTACTAGGTACTCTTACCCCTAGAACTGCTGGAGAACTGATGAGGAGCCCAGGAGTCAGAGTGCAGCAGAGACGCTTCAGGTTCCGAACAAGAGCGTCCAGCAGGGCCTGACACAAGCCCGGGAGGGCCCAGGGGCACAGGCGGGGGGGCTTCTGAGGGCCCCAGCCTCTGGCCAAGAATCTAGACATTGGCTGTTTTTCAGAGAAAATCACTTAAAAAAAAAAGGATGATAAGATAGAATTCATTCCTCCAGGGGAATTCAGGCTCTGTATTGTTTCTTATCAACACTCTCTCTCTCTCTCTCTCTCTCTCTCTCTCTCTCTCTCTCTCTCTCTCTCTCTCTCTCTCTCTCTCTCTCTCTCTCACACACACCTCACACAACTCACATGTACACACATGGCACATGTTAACACACACACACACACACACACACACACACACACACACACACAGCAACACATTAGAACAAACACACACTCACAAATACACACACACACCCACTTCACACAGTACATGTACACACAAACAGCACATGAAGCACACACACACACACACACACACACACACACACACACACACACACAGGAACACATGAGAACAAACACACACTAACAGAAATACACACACACACACGCACACGCACACACACACACACACTCACACCTACATACACAAACACAGCAGCACACATACATTAATCCCACACTAAAGTTGTTACCTGAGTATTAGCAGGGTCCAGAGAACAGGAGACCTGTTATCCAGCAGTGGAAGACCTAAGAGGAGAGCTGAATGTCTGGACCAGCACCACAGATGAGTAGCTCCTCCCCTGCATAGCACCGCCCCCATTTAGCCTCTCCTCTTCATAGCCCCTCCTTCAATTAAGCTCCTCCCCTGCATAGCACCGCCCCCATTTAGCCTCTCTTCATAGCCCCTCCTCCAATTAAGCTCCTCCCCTGCATAGCACCGCCCCCATTTAGCCTCTCCTCTTCATAGCCCCCCTTCAATTAAGCTCCTCCCCTGCATAGCACCGCCCCCATTTAGCCTCTCCTCTTCATAGCCCCTCCTTCAATTAAGCACCTCCCCCTCATAGCACCGCCCCCATTTAGCATCTCCCCTTCATAGCCCCTCCTTCAATTAAGCTCCTCCCCTGCGTAGCCTCTCCCTCACGCAAGATTACAAGATAATTATCACACATATTACTATTATAATATTGCTTCTTACAAATGCAAAGACAACTCAAATCATTTTGTATTCAAATTTATTATCATTCAGTCATAAAATACAAATATATGTACATTGTACATGAATTTATTTTCTGTTTAACGTGATTAGCATTGTCAAGATATGTTTTACTAAAGCCGGTTATATTGAAGTAATATGTCAGAAAAACTAAAACCTCTACAGCTTAGAGCCAGAACCACGATCCCTATAGGTAATTTCTTACATATCTTCCCTTTATTACACGGCTCTTCTCAATACTGTGGAATGCTCCGTTCACTTGCATGGGCCTTCACAACTTCCGGCGGTGAAATATTTTTGTATAATTCACTGTTGCTAAGCATATAATGACAGCTGTCAAGGAAAGTGGATTTTTTTCCCTCTGATGCACGTCTTTGGTATCACTCCGCAAGTAGTCCAGTAACTTATCAACCCCAGCGTATTCGGTTGCTAAGTGACGTCAACGTCTTTGGCGGACTATTCTCTGCTGATCAACACTGCGAATGGTAATTGTAAAAAGACGTCGCCGGTCATTATCGGGAAAATTAGCCCTGAAAGGGCTTATTTTCCCGATAATGACCGGAGTTCTATACATTATCCCTTACGTATTTCAGATGGAATTATAAGCTATGACATTCTGTATTGAATTAGTTACCTGTATTTAATATAGGATGATAATATATGATGTAGTATTGCCCCTGGCTGCAGTACCAATGTTGGCCTCACAGCCTCAGTAGGCAGGCTTCTCAGTCAGCAGAGGTGTGTAGTGTTCGATGTCTTCACTCTACACACACAGACACACACACACAGGACAAGACATTATGATCTTAATTGTTAGAATTAGATTGTGTTAATATAACAGCATTAGACAAGATAAGTCCATTGTATATTTGGTGGTCCTCCTCCTCCTAACTGTAAATTGTTCTCCTCCTTACTGAACCTGGTCGTCCTCCTAACTGCACCTGGTTCTCCTCCTCCTAACTGAACCTGGTTCTCCTCCTCCTAACTGAACCAGGTTCTCCTCCTCCTAACTGTACCTGGTTCTCCTCCTCCTAACTATACCAGGTTCTCCTTCTCCTATCTGTACCAGGTTCTCCTCCTCCTAACTGAACCTGGTTCTCCTCCTCCTAACTGAATCTGGTTCTCCTCCTCCTAACTGAACCTGGTTCTCCTTCTCCTATCTGAACCAGGTTCTCCTCCTCCTAACTGTGCCAGGTTTTCCTCCTCCTATCTGTACCAGGTTCTCCTCCTCCTAACTGAACCTGGTTCTCCTCCTCCTAACTGAACCTGGTTCTCCTCCTCCTAACTGAACCTGGTTCTCCTCCTCCTATCTGAACCAGGTTCTCCTCCTCCTATCTGTACCAGGTTCTCCTCCTCCTAACTGTAGCTGGTTCTCCTCCTCCTAAATGTACCAGGTTCTCCTCCTCCTATCTGTACCAGGTTCTCCTCCTCCTAACTGAACCTGGTTCTCCTCCTCCTATCTGTACCAGGTTCTCGTCCTCCTAACTGAACCTGGTTCTCCTCCTCCTAACTGAACCTGGTTCTCCTCCTCCTAACTGAACCTGGTTCTCCTCCTCCTAACTGAACCTGGTTCTCCTCCTCCTATCTCTACCTTTTTCTCCTTCTTGAAGCCCTTTTTTATGGCTTTGATTCCCAGGACGACGCAGGAGATGGAAAGACAGAGCTGGAGAACTGAGAGAATGATCAGTAGACCGTTGACTCCGCGTAGAATCGCCTGCAATACAAACATCACATAATATTATGAATATTAATACAAATAATAATAACCTGCTAGAAGTACCTGGAACACGAACACCAATTTATATTATGAAGATTAATGCAATTAATAATAAAATGCTTGAACCCCCTGAAGCATATCACAACAGTATTTTAATAACCATAAGTATACACTGTTAGTTAAGGATAGTTTCGCTATTTTGGACCAAAAGGCCTATTCACAGACTTTCGGGTATGTTTCTTTTACATCCATTATATTTTGTGCATGTTTCACACAAAATATAATGGATGTAAAAGGGGCATTTGTTTTTAAATAAATAGTTATTCAAAAAGTTCAGGGGGCATTGATATGTTTCACATTGTTTTTTTTTATATATTGTGTATTAATAATAGCTAGATATAGTGTATTAACAATAGTGAGATCAAAATAGTTAGATATAGTGTATTAATAAAAGTGAGGATTATAATTGTATGATAAAGTGTAATCGTAATATTGAGATAATAATAGGATGACATATAGTAAATTCAAGTGTATGAATAATGAGATCATAAATAATGATATTAATAATGACCTTGATGATGCTGAGGCCCTCAAGACATTTCTCCATATCCGGATTGTAGGCGATGGCGGTATCCCTGCTGTCGTAGTGGTAGTAGTAGTGGTAATCCTCGCAGAGCCAACTCATGTGTATCAAAGCCAGGTTGATGGAGTTCATCACCACGGCTGTGATGGAGAACCCTATTCCAGACAGTTGAGCAGTCACACTGAACACCATCTGGAAATACACAACTCAAACTTTACACACCTGGACATACACAACTCAAACTTTACACACCTGGACATAAACAACTAGTGGTTAACAAACCTGGACATACACAACTAGAACTTTACAAACCTGGACATACACAACTAGAACTTTACACACCTGGACATACACAACTAGAAGTTGACACCCCTGGACATAAAACGTTTTTACATTGCCAAATATGCCCGCATTTTTCCTGGCACGGTCCGCGCGTTTACACTGACCGAGGTAATATACCGGTTTGATTTCGCACCTCGATTTACCCTCTCGGACCCTACACATATTGGGGGTTTCATTTTCATGTAAATGCAATTAGACGGCTTCGCGGTTCCAGGGGCGGGACTTGGGAAGAAGTGTTGCGCTTGAGACTCACCAAACAAAGACTGGGAAACTTCTCAGACAGGATGCACAGGAGGCCAAACACGATGAACTGAAGGGAAGAAAAACATGAGATCACTAATGTGTGTGTGTAGTATGCGTAGAGAACTGAATACTATAATGAGTAGTATAATGAGTAGTAAACTGAATACTATAATGAGTAGTATAATGAGTACTAAACTGAGTTCTACGATGAGTAGTATAATGAGTAGTAAACTGAGTACTGTAATGAGTAGTAAACTAAGTACTATAATGAGTAGTAAACTGAGAACTATAATGAGTAGTAAACTGAGTACTATAATGAGTAGTAAACTAAGTACTATAATGAGTAGTAAACTAAGTACTTTAATGAGTAGTAAACTAAGTACCATAATGAGTAGTAAACTGAGTACTATAGTGAGTAGTAAACTGAGTACTATAATGAGTAGAAAACTAAGTACTATAATGAGTAGTAAACTGAGTACTATAGTGAGTAGTATAGTGAGGAAGAGGATGTTCTCCTCACCAGGGACCCCATCCAGAAGGGGAAGTAGCCGGAGGCCCATAACTGGTAGCTTGACGACCCGTTGGTAGAGAGGACGACTCCAAGACCAATGTTGATCAGGCCCACCATCACCTGCATCGCCTGACAATTCACACACCTTTAGTTGTTCAAATCCCACCTGACTTCTGATGGTAAAAAAAACAGAACGATTTCCATGCCTTCTCTCTAAGACAAAGCTCACACTACATAACTCTAGCCGCGATTCTTGCATCAAAGATCTCAGGGTTAGCCCCGGATCATCTCAAACTATTTTGATTGTGTCAGGTTTCCCAGCTAGTCTGCAGTCGTTCTACTAGAATTTCACCAATGACCGAGTGCACAACATACCCATAATACCAATATACAATGTCGTTGACCAATGCAGCCGATTGAATTTGGCTAGTGGATTTGTCAGCCGATTGGATTTGGCATTTGGAATATTCATTGATGAGATTATAGCCTGTTATCGACATTTGCAATTCTTTAAAAACGAAATACTGGTAAATACCCAATGTATACATGCATGTGTCCTCCTGAAACATGCACTGATCATTTGTTGAAACGAACAATAAAATAGACGTCTTGTGTTGGAATGTTGGTTGAACCAGATCACCCCAAACCCAGCCATGTTTGGAGTGCTGTGCTCCGAACATGACAGAAACAACAGAGGATGTATTGGTTAAAACCAACCAGGAGTTACAAGAGGTGGATTCAAATGTTTATTTTGTAGCTTATCAATAAAGTTTTTCATGACAACACAAATGCGTCAGTACAGTGGGCACTTTAAATAACCCATTTGATATTGAAAGTGTGTGCTATCTTAACGCCTTGTGTTCATACATGATCATACAGAGCACAGGAGGCACACATGTTGCTAGAGGTGAACTCACCCTAGAGCTGATTGGGAGGGGTGAACTCACCCCCAGAGCTGAGTGGGAGGTGTAAACTAACCCCCAGTGCTGAGTGGGAGGTGTAAACTAACCCCCAGAGCTAAGTGGGAGTGGGAGGTGTAAACTAGGTGTTAACTCACCCCCAGAGCTGAGTGGGAGGTCCCCAGGACTAAGCGAAGTTTCTGGGACACGTTGCAGCACACCGGGCTGTAGCAGAGTGCCTTCAGGATCTGACACAGCGGAGGACAAGCGCTTCCAGGGTCAGAGGTCATGGTCATCACTGTCACCCCCTCGCTTTTGGTCATGGACACAGACATGATGTCCCTCCTGGAATAAACAAAAACCATGAGCTTTCTATGCAACAATGGAATATCGGGTTAGGGTGGGGGGGGGGACCATCTTATTCAGATGGTCTTATATTTGATGAGGGCATAGTACCGTCTCTACAGTACAAGACTCTACTCATTGCAACAAATGCACACAAAATCCTGTAACCATGGCGCAGTAGCATGTGTATCCTACAATAGTCTTCTTCCTTTTTATTTTTTTTCTTTGGTTCGGCTGGGCTTGCATCAGGACAACGGCATCATGTGCGTCCTCCTTTCTCGTTACTCCAGTCGAGCAGCGAGTTTCTGTTCACAGTGGTGTAGCCAGGTACGGAAGGGGTGTCAGGGATTTTTCTCAGGTAGTCCCCTAGAACCAGATTGAATGCTTCCAGTGAAGTGACAGTGCTGTTGGACTTTGGGAGCAAGTTCCACAGACGGGAAGCCTTTATCTTGAATGAGTTCTCGTAGACTGTTCTTCTGAGATCTGGGCCTTGTTGCTCACGGCGGGTAGAATCGTCCGGATCCCTAGTCGGCTGTGCTCGCAGAACACCATGTTGTTTGGTGCTAGTCCATTCAGCATTTTCCAGACGTGGATAATACAGTATCGTTCCCGTCTTCTTTGCAGGGATAGGAGTTTCAGCTTCTTAAGGCGTTCCCAGTAGTCCAGGTCTTGGCAGCCTGCAACCTTCTTTGTGAAGTTTCGCTGGACGTTCTCTAAAGCTTTGATATCTTGGCCTTTGGAGGGGCACCATACTGGGCAACCATACTCGAGTTGGCTCCTTACCATTGTTTTGAAAAGTGTCATCATGATAAAGGGTGATCGATCTCTGAATACACTGAGCGCCCAAGCGGCCATGGTCCTTGCACTCTTGACATTCTGGTCAATGTGGGACGACCACGAGCGATCATTCGACAGAAGGACGCCAAGGTCCCGGAGAACTTCTGTTTGGCTCGATGACATGTCCTTGGGAGGTGACATACTGCTTGCAGCTTGACGCGAAGGGTAGCTGATGTAGAAGTGATGAGCTGTTTAGGACGTAGTTGAGGACTTCAAACTTCTTCTCATGAAGCAGCATGTTGTTGGCTTGGGACCATTTTATGACAAGCCACAGATCTTCTTGAAGCAGTGATATGCTCTGCATTCCGCTGATGGTTTTGACTAGCTTCGTGTCATCTGCGAAGCTTTACATTTACATTTACATTTAGGGCATTTAGCAGACGCTTTTATCCAAAGCAACTTACAATAAGTGCATTTGTCATAAGAAGTGAAACAATATATCGCTGTCGATACAGTAAAGATGTTCATAGAACCAAGTGCAAGTATTACAATCGCTAGGCTAACCCATTCCCTGTGTAAAGCAACGATAGCAGCTACTGTAGATGCTACACAATTAAGTACCTTGAATAAGTGCAATGTGCAAGTGCCAGGACGTACAACATTCAATGGTGGCTGTGCATTGGTTTCTATGCAGAGTCGAGGTGAACTCTGAACAGGTGAGTTTTGAGTCTTTTGCGGAAGCTGGTGAGCGACTCTGCGATCCTGACATCGGTAGGGAGCTCGTTCCACCACTGAGGTCCCAAAACAGAGAAAAGTTGTGACTTCGCTGATCAACCTTTGCTTTCTCTTAGCGATGGCGGTACCAGACGTCCAGCTGAGGTAGTTGAGCGGAGGGATTGAGCTGGGGTGTGTGGCTTTACTAATGCTTGGAGGTAGGCAGGGGCAGTTCCATCGACTGCCTTGTATGCCAGTACCATCATCTTGAATCTGAAGCTCAATCCTTTGCTGTGTTTCAGCACTTCAATGAGGTCGTTGATGTAAAGGATGAAGAGAATGGGCCCGATAACTGTTCCTTGTGGAACTCCACTCATGACAATGCGGAACGTAGACTTTTCCCTCTGCTACAACAATTTGGATACGAGCTCTGAGGAATTCCTTTATCCAGTTGTAGACTTTTCTCTTGATGCCGTACTTCCTTAGTTTGGCTAACAGGATGTTGTGGTCGACTTTATCAAACGCTTAAGCGTAGTCGAGGTAGATGGTGTCGACTTCTTCTCCGTTGCTAAGGCACTGAAGGATATGGTCAACGTGGTTGATCATTTGGGTGAGGCAGCTCCTCTGTTTCCTGAAGCTGCGCTGACTCTCGTTGAGGAGTTTGTAGTCTTCTAGGTGGGACACCATGTGGTTTCTGATAAATCTCTCAAAGGTCTTGATAAGATGCGAGGTGATAGGAACCGGACGATAGTTGGAAGGGTCCGTCTTGTTACCCTTCTTGAAGAGAGAGTGTGTTGAGTTTTCAGGGACGATGTTATGCTTGCCTTTCCAGTGAATCTGTCCACATCAATTTGAGTGGGATGATAAGCCTTGGTTCATTTAGACAAGTACATATTTTAAGCAATTATGATGAAACATTTACTTTTATTGGTTGCAACAGTAAAATAAGGAAATTATATCTTCCCTCATCAACGATTATGAATGTGAAATGTTTTGGCCGTTACTTTTATAAAGACTTTCAAATTGGATTTTGAATAGTTTCCACACTGCCCAGGTCTATATAATCTCATCATTCAATGGCAGGATTTACAAAAATGTTATCATATTTGAAAGTTGTGAGATACATTTCACGTGTAAAACTTCTGACATTATGGGGTAATTCATTTGTTAAACATTCTGTAAATATGAATCCCAATATATTATATTTTTGTATTTGTTCAAATTAACCTCCTGTTATATACTTTTCTCTGTTCAACCCAACCCCAAATATAAGTTGATGTTCTGAGTATATTTTACTAGGTTTAATAGGTTTATTCCAATGGAAAGTATTCATAATCAACAGTTTTAAATATCAAGTGTTGGCTGACACATGATTGCTACACTGGTTGACAAACAGCCCGACATGGCCGTTTATATACACCATCCTGTTCGTATCCCAACATCGGATCAGGAAAAATGGAATCATCCTTTTTAAATTAACTTTTATAAATGGATTCTCAATCTAAACAATCGCATGGTGTAGGTTTATGACCAAGACAATTATTATCAAGAAAGTAATTTTTTCAACACAATTTTTATAATTTTAAGAAACTACATTTGTTCCTCAAAATAAATGCAACCTTGTGAAAACGAAACCAAAAAGCAACTTCTGCCACACAGTGAAGTGGATTCATCTTACCTGTGCGGTTTGAGTATTTCTGTAATTTAACAAAGATTTCGCCTGTTACTAACTGAATGTTTAGTCTGACTTCCTTATTGCGCACTTCGTAGATCATAACATCAAACCCAGACCGAGACCAATCGCTCCCCGGTAGAACCGCCCCCTTTTATCCAAACCTTAACCCGTTATATTCTTATACCGTCAAAAGAATAACAATAAAACACAAAACAAGTCCGGCTTGTGAAACTTTTATTTGAATGAAGTTAAGTAAATAATCCAGCCAACATACAATAGTCGAGAAATGTAGGCCAACCAATTATCTTTTTCTTTTATTTGTATTAGAATTGTTAAAACACCAATCAGTTATTTGAAATGATAATACTGATTGATTAACATCAGATAGGAATCCTGAGCCATGTTCTTAATACCACTTTGAGTTGATGATAGTTTGGATGAGGTCGAACCCAGGGAAGTCCATAGCGAGCACCCCAATTGGTCTGGGGTGGTTGGGGGTGTACTGACTCAGGAAGTGGTCCAGCCAGGGGTTCACCTTCTCCGCCACGCGCCGGGGGTTTAAAAACATCCCCCAGAAGGTTCCGAACCCTGTGCCGCTGGAGTGGCTCACCACGATGTTATCTCCTCTGCACTCGGCCGCCGCTTGCTTCAGCACTTTGGCCAGCGAGTCCTCCTTGTCCTTGATCTCCGACACGCGTTCGTCTCCGCTCCCCTCCGCCAGCAGGGGCACTCCCAGGGCGAAGGAACTCTTCTGGACCAGCACCACCTTCCCCCGGACCTCCCTCATGGTGGGCATGCCAGAGCTCACCCAGACGCGCTGCTCCGGCCCCATCAGGTCCTGCACAATGCGGGAACACTAGTAGGACTCCATGCTGGGAGTGGTAGATCTGCGTGGTCGTTGAAGAACTGATGGCAATCGACCCCATACAGCAATGTAGTTATGACAGAATATAGTAATTGAATAATGAATATATTAATATAATGGTTTAATATTTCACAATGTTACAGTATGATGTAACATGATACGATATTATAACGTGATACAGGATAGATATTTCATAATAATGTAGCCTGATTGGCATTGTGCTAATAAGTATATTAAACTATAGTTGAATAGTATCTTGTTAACATTACAATAAGGAAAGCCAAGAAAGAATGAATAACAGTTTTGTCTTAATTGCTGCTCCTGTTGGAAGGAGTTATAATATTGCTTCATGCAAATGCAAAGACAAATCCATTCATTTTGTAATCAAATTTATTATCATTAATTCATAAAATACAAATATATGTATTGTAAATGAAGTTATATTCTGTTTAATTTGATTGGCATTGTAAAGAAAGGTTTTACGAACCGGTATTATGTTAGTAGTATGTCAGAAAAAAACGAAAACCTGAAAAGCTTAGAGCCAGAACCACAATCTGTACCTGTACGTAATGTCGCTATTACATATCTTCCCTGTATTTCATATAGAATTATAAGCTATGACAGATCTCTGTATTGAATTGGTTACCCGTATTTAATATAGGATGATAACATATGATGTAGTATTGCCCCTGGCTGCAGTACCAATGTTGGCCTCACAGCCTCAGTAGGCAGGCTTCTCAGTCAGGAGAGGTGTGTAGTGTTCGATGTCTTCACTCTACACACACACGAGCACGCACGCACGCACGCACGCACACACACACACACACACACACACACGCACACACACACAAACAGGATATTTAGGACATTAGATTGTGGTTAATATAACAGCATTAGACAAGATAAGTCCATTGTATATTTATTGTATATCTGCTGGGACAGATGGATATGGAGTACCTGGTTCTCCTGCTCCTCCTAACTGTACCTGGTTCTCCTCCTCCTATCTGTACCAGGTTCTCCTCCTCCTAACTGAACCTGGTTCTCCTCCTAACTGTACCAGGTTCTCCTCCTCCTATCTGTACCAGGTTCTCCTCCTCCTAACTGTACCAGGTTCTCCTCCTCCTAACTGTACCAGGTTCTCCTCCTCCTAACTGAACCTGGTTCTCCTCCTACTAACTGAACCTGGTTCTACTCCTCCTAACTGTACCAGGTTCTCCTCCTCCTATCTGAACCAGGTTCTCCTCCTCCTAACTGAACCTGGTTCTCCTCCTCCTAACTGAACCTGGTTCTCCTCCTCCTAACTGAACCTGGTTCTCCTCCTCCTATCTGTACCAGGTTCTCCTCCTCCTATCTGTACCAGGTTCTCCTCCTCCTAACTGAACCTGGTTCTCCTCCTCCTAACTGAACCTGGTTCTCCTCCTCCTATCTCTACCTTTTTCTCCTTCTTGAAGCCCTTTTTTATGGCTTTGATTCCCAGGACGACGCAGGAGATGGAAAGACAGAGCTGGAGAACTGAGAGAATGATCAGTAGACCGTTGACTCCGTGTAGAATCGCCTGCAATACAAACATCACATATTATTATGAATATTAATGCAAATAATAATAACCTGCTAGAACCCCCTTGAACACAAACACCAATTTATGTTATTAATATTAATGCAATTAATAAACTGCTAGAACCCCCTGGAGCATGTCACATAAATATTTATAATGATAGTATATAAGTATAGACTGTAAGTTAAAGGATAGTTTCGCTTTTTTGGACCAAAAGGCCTATTCACAGACTTTCCGGCATGTTTCAAGTGTGTAGACATCATTCCGCACAAAAATATAATGAATGTAAAAGGGGCGTTTGTTTTTAAATAAATAGTTATTCAAAAAGTTTAGGGGACTTTGATATGTTTCACATTGGTTTTTTCACTTTTTTTTGCGTGTATTTGTTAGATATAGTGTATTAACAATAGTGAGATTATAATAGTTAGATATAATGTAATAACAATAAGATAAGATAAGATAAGATATACTTTATTCATCTCAGCAGAGAAATGTAGGTGTTCCAGCAGCCAGCATACATACACAACACAACACAACACAACACATGTATACATATATATCCCACCTAAACAAAACTATGCACCCACAATACCTAGCCTAGGTCAGAAAAAGTGGAATGGATGGTCCATGTGCATAAGTATAAGTATAAGTAGCTGTTACTCAGAGATAACAGTACAAAATGTGTGCAAATATACAGGTGTGCAAATAAACAGGTGTGCAATAAACAGGTGCAAAAAAACACATATATATATAAGCATATATAAGTATATATATATATATATAGTGGTATTATAATAGATAGATATAATAGATATTGCGTATTAATAAAAGTGAGGAATATAATTGTAAGATAAAGTGTAAACATAATATTGAGATAATAATAGCAAGACATGTACTGAGTTCAAGTGTATGAATAATGAGATCATAAATAATGATATTAATAATGACCTTGATGATGCTGAGGCCCTCAAGACATTTCTCCATATCCGAGCTGTAGTTGATGGGGGTATCCGTGCTGGCCCAATGGTAGTAGTAGCTGTTATTCTTGCAGAGCCAACTCATGTGTATCGAAGCCAGGTTGATGGAGTACAGCACCACGGCTGTGATGGAGAGCCCTGTTCCAGACAGTTGAGCAGTCACACTGGACACCACCTGGACATACACAACTCAAACTTTACATACCTGGACATACACAGCTAGAGCTTTACACAACTGGACAGACATTATTAGAGCTTTACACACCTGGACTTACACAACTAGAGCTTTACACACCTGGACTTACACAACTAGAGCTTTACACACCTTGACTTACACAACTAGAACTAGACCTGGACATAGACAACTAGTCTTATGCGTGCCTTTTTCACGGCATGTTCTGCACGTTCACACTGACCGAGGTAATATACCGGCTTGATTTCGCACCCCAATTTACCCTCTCGGACCCTATATATATTGGGGGTTTCATTTTCATGTAAATGCGATAAGACGGCCTTGCGGTTCCAGGAGCAGGAATTGGGTAGAGGTGTTGTGCTTGAGACTCACCAAACAAAGACTGGGAAACTTCTCAGACAGGATACACAGGAAGCCAAAAACGATGAACTGGAGGGAAGAAAATACATGAGAGCACCTATGTGTGTGTGAGTAGTGAACTGAATACTATAATGAGTACTATAATGAGTAGTAAACTGAGTACTACAACGAGTAATATAATGAGTAGTAAACTGAGTTCTACAATGAGTAGTATAATGAGTAATAAACTGAGTACTACAACGAGTAATATAATGAGTAGTAAACTGAGTTCTACAATGAGTAGTATAATGAGTAATAAACTGAGTACTATAATGAGTAGTATAATGAGTAGTAAACTGAGTACTACAACGAGTAATATAATGAGTAGTAAACTGAGTTCTACAATGAGTAGTATAATGAGTAGTAAACTGAGTACTACAACGAGTAATATAATGAGTAGTAAACTGAGTTCTACAATGAGTAGTATAATGAGTAATAAACTGAGTACTATAATGAGTAGTATAATGAGTAATAAACTGAGTACTATAATGAGTAGTAAACAGTACTATAGTGAGTAGTAAACTGAGTACTATAGTGAGTAGTAAACTGAGTACTATAATGAGTAGTAAACTGAGTACTATGGTGAGTAGTAAACTGAGTACTATAATGAGTAGTAAACTGAGTATTATAGTGATTAGTAAACTGAGTACTATAGTGAGTAGTATAGTGAGGAAGAGGATGTTCTCCTCACCAGGGACCCCATCCAGAAGGGGAAGTAGCCGGAGGCCCGTAACAGGTAACTTGACCAGTTGCTAGAGAGGACGACTCCAAGACCAATGTTCATCAGGCCCACCATCACCTGCATCGCCTGACAAATCACACACCTTTAGTTTGTTCAAATCCCACCTGACCTTTGATGGTAACAAAAACAGAAATATCTCCATGCCTTCTCTCTAAGACAAAGCTTACACTAAATAAATGACGTCAAAGATCTCAGGGTTAGCCCCGGATCATCTCAAACTATATCGATTGTGTCAGGATTCCCAGCTAGTCTGCAGTCACACATCGTTCTACTAGAATTTCACCAATGACCGAGGGCACAACTAACCCATAATACCAACATACAATGTCGTTGACCAACGCAGTCGATTGGAATTGGCTAGTGTTGAGACACGAAAGATAATACCATTCATGATTTTATGAAAAACATATGCAATTTTCATGAGATTATAGCCTGTTATCAACATTTGCAATACTTTGAAAATGAAATACTGGTAAATACCCAATGTACACATGCATGTGTCCTCCTGAAACATGCACTGATAATTTGTTGAAACAAACATTTAAAAAGACGTCTTGTGTTGGATCGTTGGTTGAACCAGATCATCCCGAATGCAGCCTTGTTTGGAGCGCTGCGCTCCGACCAAGACAGAAACAACCGAGGAGGTATTGGTTAAAACCAACCGGGAGTCCCAAGAGGTGGATTCAAATGTTTGTTTTGTAGCTTATCAATGAAGTTTTTCATGACAACACATGCGTCGGTACAGTGGGCACTTTAAAAAAAAGATTTAATATTGGAAGTGTGTGCTGTCTTAGCGCCCTGTGTTCATACATGATCATACAGAGCACAGGAGGTACACGTATTGCTAGAAGTGAACTCACCCCCAGAGCTGTGGGGTAGGGGTAAACTTACCACCAGAGTTGAGTGGGAGGTAAACTAACCCCCAGAGCTGAGTGGGAGGTAAACTAACCCCCAGAGCTGAGTGGGAGTGGGAGGTGTAAACTAACCCCCAGAGCTAAGTGGGAGGTGTAAACTAACCCCCAGAGCTGAATGGGAGTGGGAGGTGTAAACTAGGTGTAAACTAACCCCCAGAGCTGAGTGGTAGGGGTTAACTAACCCCCAGAGCTGAGTGGGAGTGGGAGGTGTAAACTAGGTGTAAACTCACCCCCAGAGCTGAGTGGGAGGTCCCCAGGACTGAGCGTAGTTTCTGGGATACGTTGCAGCACACCGGGCTGTAGCAGAGTGCCTTCAGGATCTGACACAGCGGAGGACAAGCGCTTCCAGGGTCAGAGGTCATGGTCATCACCGTCACCCCCTCGCTTTTGGTCATGGACACAGACATGATGTCCCTCCTGGAACAAACAAAAACCATGAGCTTTCTATGCAACAATAGAATATCCTCATCAATATCATCAATAGAATAGTGGGGGGGGGGGGGGGACGGTCTTTGTTTGATGTGGGCATAGTACAGTCTATTTCAATTTGATTGTAATTATGAAAAGTAGGAAATACAAGATAAAAGTAATGGGTACAAGACTCTACTTATTGTGACAAATGTACACAAACTCCTCTTCTCATGGCGCAGTAGCTTGAGTATACTAGAATAATAAGCCTTGGTTCATTTTGTCAAGTACATATTTTAAGCCATTATGATGAAACATTTACTTTTATTGGTTGCAACAGTAAAATCAGGAAATGATCAATTTCCTTTTTAACGATTATGAATGTGAAATGTTTTGGCCGTTACTGTTCTAAAGTCTTTCAAATTGGATCGTGAATAGTTTCCACAATGCCCAGGTCTTCATAATCTCTATATCATTCAATGGCAGGATTTACAAAAATGTTATCATATTTGAAAGTTGGGAGATACATGTCACGTGTGAAACTTCTGACATTTGGGGTATTTCATTTGTTAAACATTCTGTAAATATGAATCCAAGCAATTCATTTTAGTGTTAAAGTACATGTAGACCTACCAGTTACCAGTACAAGTAAATCGTATTTGTGTTAAATTCCTCCTGTCATAAACTTTTCTCTGTCCAACCCAATACATCCCTACAGCCCAAAAACTGCGTTGAAGTTGATGTTCTTAGTATATGATACAACATATGGTTATTTCGTTTTCCACACTGTCACCGTCATGGTTTAGTCCAATAGAAAGTATTCATAATCAACCATTTTAAATATTGTGTGTTTGCTGACACATGATCGCTACTCAAACAGCCCGACATCGCCGTTGATAGGCTATAGGCCTACACCAGATATCCTAACCGTATCCCAACATCGGAATCAGGAAATTTGTATCTAATTATTCTATACATATCTAAATATACATATCTGACTATTAAATCGGTTTCAAATCATCTCAATATTAAAGTCATTTTCTAAAGATCCTACCTCAGAAAGGTGACATTTTTGCCATTCACCTTGGTTAAATTAACAGGAGACACGCATTATAGACTATAATGAACTAACTATGATAAATGGATTCTCATTGCAAACAATCGCATGGTACATTCGAGTAGGTTTATGATGACCAAGAAAATTATTATCAAGAAAGTAATTTTTTAAACACAGTTTTTTCATAATTTTTAACCAAAGCCCAACTTCTGCCATACAGCGAAGTGGCTTCATCTCACCTGTCCGGTTTGAGTCTTTCTGTAATTTCTAAACGATTTTACCCTGACTGGACGCTATAGAACCTGTTACTAACTGAATGTTTAGTCGGACTTCCTTATTGGGAACTTCTGCTAACCCTAACCGTAACAACATCAAACCCAGACCGAGCCCAGTGCTTCCCGGTAGTACCGCCCCCCACCCCCCCTTATCAAAACCTTAACCCTTTATATTCTTATTGTTAAAAAATAACAATAAAATACAAAACAAGTCCGTTTTTTGAAACTTTTATTTGAATGAAGTCAAGTAAATAATCCAACCAACATCCAAAAATCGAGAAATGTAGGCGAACCAAATATCTTTTTCTTTTTTTATTAAAACAAATTGTAGTATTTGAATTGTTAAAACACCTATCGGTTGATTTAATTGATAATACAATCGATTGATTATATCAGATATGAATCCTGAGCCATGATCTAAATACCAGTTTCAGTTGATGATAGTTTGGATGAGGTCGAACCCGGGGAAGTCCATAGCGAGCACTCCTATGCACGGTCTGGGGTGGTTGGGGGTGTACTGACTCAGGAAGTGGTCCAGCCAGGGGTTCACCTTCTCCGCTGCTCCGCTGCTCCGTCCCCATCAGGTCCTGCACATTGCGGTGGACCCTGTCGTTCTCGGACATCTCAGAGAGGACATGGAGCAGGACCGCCTCGCTGGGGTACTGCGACAGGAAGGCCAGCGTGGTGTCCAGGACCTTCTGTAGGGTGTAATGTTGGTATATGATACCCTGCATCACGTACAGGGTGTTCCCCAACGCCAGCACCCTCAGCTCCAGGTAGCGGATACCCGCTCTCAGCTGCAGGTCCAGGGGCCAGGCCTGGTGCCGGGCCAGGGCCCCCCTGTCCAGGGACAGGCTGTCGTGGGACCCGGGGACGGATAGAGCGGACAGACGGCTGGAGTCCTCCACCGCCTTCATCCAGGGAACATTGTACGACTCTGGGAGTTGTGGATCTGACTGGTCGTTGAAGAACTGATCGTTCCCATGGCAACCGACCCTATACAGCAATGTAGTTATGATAGAACGCCGGTCATTATCGGAAAAAAAGCAGAGATGTGGACTCGAGTCACATGACTTGGACTCGAGTCAGACTCGAGTCATGATTTTAACTTCAGACTCGACTTGACAAAATTACGCATGACTTGCGACTTGACTGCTATTGACTTGAGACTTGACTCGGACTTTGCATCTTTGACTTGTAATGACTCGACATGTCTTGAGTCAAAAACATTTATTGTTTTAGGTCCGTGTACTTTGCGGCCAATGGATTTTCGTTTTGAAATGAGAAAACCAAAATCGGGAAACAAGCTGTTTCCCGATTACCATATAGAGATAGGAAAACAAAAATCCGAAAATGACCCATTTTCCGAATTTTGTTTTGATAATAGAAAACGGAAAACGGTAAAACAACCAGTTTTCTGATTTTCTTTGATGTGCTTAAACATGGACATCGGGAATTAAAATACTGCGTGGAAATCTTCTTTCTCAATTTTGCGAAGATTTTTGTGTTGTGACCCGGAAGCTATCAGTAGTTGGCGGTGTATTTAATTTGGAGCCAAGCTATCAGTAGTTGGCGGTGTATTTAATTTGGAGCCAGACATCCTTGAGACGCACCTCAAAATGGCATTGCACGAATATGCAGGTTTTATTTCAGAACACCGAAATAATGGAATGTCCTGTGGGGATATCGCCACTGCGTTATGCACCCAGTTTGGAACTACACGGGGGTTTTCCGAGAGGAATGTGCGGAGGTGGTGTGCTTAGCAGGGGCTTGTCAGGGACTTCTGCCCTGATAGTCAACTTGAAGTTGAAGTCGCTGAAGGTACTCTCGAGGTAGGTTTTTTTTTTATCATCCACCTTTCACGATTACCGCTTTTGTAAAACATACAAAGGAATGCTACTCTTACATAAAAAGCTGACCACAGTTATATGCAAAGTCGGGCATCTGACTGGTGCTTATGCAATTTTTGGATTTAATTCATAAACACGTTGGTTGTTAATCAACAGAAAATATTTCTGTATTTTTAAAAAATGCACGTCTTAATCACATTATTATCAAATGTAACATTTAGCATAAAATTTACATTTAAACTAAGATGATTTATTATTTATAATTAAATATATATATTTAAGCAATATAGTAGGCTGCGAGTGGGGTAGGTAAGGGATATTCCCACGGGTGGTGTTCGGCCGTAGGTAACAGAAGGTAACAATATCCCTTACCTACCCCACTCGCACGAGTACTATATTGCTTTTATAAAACAATTTTATATTCAACCAATTAACATTTCAACACGAAGTTATTGATTTAAAAAATGTTAATTTCACCATTGTTTCTCCGCAACAAAAAATAGTTCCAGTCAACGTCTTGGTTTGGAATTACAAGAACTAACAGTTATCATCAACGCGCTTTAGAATGTCATCGCAGAGTGATTTATTATTAGCTGTGAAAGTCCGAGTTGGGATGTCCTGGGATATTCCAACTCATGGAACGTCTCTCGTCCAATCAGAAACAGCTTAATAACTCGATAGAACCCAATTGTTTTATAATATGTATATATATTATGTATGCCAAACATCATACCTAACCCCCCCCCCCCCCCCCCCCCAGACTGGATCGTCTTTTGGTCGAAAAATGATGACTGGATATCTATCCGCAAAAGGGGTTAAAGCTTCTGAAGGCAGAGTGGGCAATGTGTTGAGAAGTATTCATCAACCCTACCACATTGCAAGACAGCAGGTAAGGTCAAATAGCATTGTGTTTCTACATTTCAATGGAACATACGTGTTGAGATTCTAATCATACGAATGAAAGATTATTGAGTTTTTATTATAATGTAATTCTTATATTTTAGGGTGCCCGGAATCTGAACCCCATACCCTACAATGCAGAATACATGGGTCACAAGCTGCATGTAGATCAGAATGAGAAGCTTGTTATGTTGGGAGTGACTCATGTTATGGCTATCGATGGTTTCAGCAAGAAGGTGGTCGGTCACTCCACCATGCCAATAAAGAACAACATCGTGATTTATGAGGAAGTGTACCGGTAAATTAACTTCACAGACTTTGTAAGGTGGAACCCAAAGTTGTCTCCTTAGGAGGACCCAGACTTGAACAAGTACATTAAAAAAGGTTAAAACCTAGATTTGTAATATGGAAATAATTAATTTGGAAAAAACAAAAAACTTTTTCCCTCTTCCAGTTTCTTAGTTCATTTTCCACTTTTACTATTATTGATATCATTCCAATTTTGACAAAAAAATGTAATTGTCACTTTAGCTGGCCATGGCTAAGAGACTGATGCTGTTTATGTATATTTTATGTTTGTCGGTGATTTATCTTCAGGCCTGCTGTTCTTTCCTATGGACTATGGGACCAGGTCAGAGTTGACTGTGGGAAAGAATTATATCTGGCTTTATTCATCCAGGAAAAACTGGCAGAACATCGACACAATACTCAAAGGCAGCCCTACCTTCAGACACCTTCTACAAGGGTAAAATAAATGTGTTGTTAAAAATGAATCCTGGTTTCTTGCCATTGAGGCGTATTTCTAATGAGGGCAGGCAGACTGACACTATCCTTATAACCTGCACAGAACCATGTGATAGAGAGAATGTGGTCGGAGGTGAATGCTTGAGTCAACTACCCTTTGAAGACAGCTGTGGTACAGCTGGTGGACCAGGACGAACTGGACATGGAGGACAACACATCCAGGTATTGTGTGTCAAACCTGACATGCCAGCTGGCTAGGATTGGCATCACAAATGTCGTACAGGCATGGAATGCACACAGGATCCCAGGTATGATTAATTTCATTTTACTGGCTGTATTACAGGCATAACTTGCTAATAAAGCAGTGTAAATTAATTTTGATGTTCTATTGTAGAGTTCAATCTGAAATGGATTCACAAATGTGTAGCTCAAATTGCAACACTGCAAATCCAGTACTTACTGTAGAGGGGCAGATTCAATTAGTAAAACATGTTATTAGTTAGAATCAAGTTTTTTGGACATTGACCATGTTCTTGCTATTTTAGATGACTTCTACAGGTTTGGAGTTGAATGTAAATGAATACATGCTCAAAGCACAGACATTCATCTTTAATTTGAGGGCATTTACATTGGGTGAATTTTGTAGGAATGACCCCCATCTGAATGAAGCTTAGTCATTATTGTCAACTCCAATATGCTGTGAAAGACAACTAAAATAACAAGTCAAAACATCATTGGCAAAATGATTACCTCCCCACAAGTGTAACCCCTTTAATCTCACTACTCACTTTACTGTCTTGCAGGAAGGGGAATACCAAACGAACTGGCTAAAGAAGGGTGTCCTGCAAAACTTTCTGAGGACCTTCTGCCAGTCGGTGCAGTTGCAGCTGACCTGTATCAGCAGGAAATGGGATCAGCCTTGAAAAGAGAATCCATTTGTGGAAGTGATCCTTTCCCCTCTGAAGAAGCCCAACAATGGACTGAAACTGAGTTTGGTTCTCTCTTTGATTTGCTATCCCTCTACCAAAATGTGGTTAACCATAACTATGGCCCTTTTAAAAATGCGGTGAGGTCTCTGATTGATATCACCTCAAGACATGTGCGACCTGTTACACAGTGACCTGCAATGGTCAATGAAGAAGCAGTATACCAAAAATAACATTTTATTACAACAATGATAAAGTGGAAGTTGTCTTTTTTTTCTTTTTTTTTTTTTTTTAAAACGGTCACACACAATATAAACATTACAACAAACAACATCTTTCTGGTCATGTACCCATAATAACATCCAACAAACAAACTGAGGTAGTTCCAGTAATGCAAACATAACAAACAATAACAAACAATTATCTATCAAATCAAATCTATTCAATTATTCTCTCCTTGAAAAGTGACAAGGCAGCAGAGACACCCTTCACTTCATGTATTTTATTTTCAAAGTCTCCTGCCCTGCATTTCAAGCAGTGGTCTGATGTGACTAACCACAGCTCCACACAGGTACGACATCCAATTATCGATTCACAGCATGTGGCAAACATGGGATCTGCCATTACAGCTGCAAGATTAAAAAAATATATATTATAAATTGATGCAGAAAATAATATTTAATTGTTAGCTGCAATATAGAAGGAAATTAACTGTAAGCAATCAGAAGTGTGTTTTATCGCCGAGTGAATGTTGAAGATGGCGATGAACACCCGTGACAGCTGGTCAGCGCAGTGCTTGAGGGTGGCAGGCGGCTATGTTTTGTACTGTAGAATGACCTACTGTTACATATCTTACACGCTCCTTTACACACAAGACATGCAAAGGCTTCCTTTAAGGGCTGCAAACCGACATTTGCCATGATCTCCTCCTTTTGAGACTTGGCCAGCTGAGACTGCTGGTTGATTGAATTAGTGACCTCTTGGAGACTCCCGGCGGCTTGCTTCAGCTGGTCAACACGTCCAAGGACCTCCTGCAGGCTTGAATCTCCATCCCTTCGACTTAAATGTATGAACAGAAAAGAAAGGATTAAAGATTTTTTTAAAATGGTGCATATGAACAAATGTTTGAATATCTTTCTGAATATTTTATAAATCTTTATTTTACTCTGTAAAAGCGTCAACCTATTAGACATTGTTGTCATATAATTGAATCATAATGACTTCATTCATGATCATCACTCAAAAAAGCAGACCAAATTAAGTTCAAATAATAATTATTCTTCCACTCTACTTTCTTTTCTTTTTCCTTTCTTAACTTTTGCATTACACTGGTATTTCCTTCAGGAAGTTTTAGTTCATATATGAATTTGCCTACAGATCAAATGTTGTATTACCTTGTTTTAGCTCTTCTCCCATTCTGAAACTCCACAAAGTCACTTTCAGGCACAGCATATATTTTTCTTGAGTTCTGTTTCCAGAACTGGGAACCTAAGAAGTCAGAAAACATTAACTTCACTTCTGTTTTTAAAAGGGGTCATTGACTTTTTGGGGGTATTTCACACGGTTCCTTACGGTCTCCGAATAGGGTATGTAACATTGGTTGGGCTGTATACAAACACGTGTTATTTATTTGAATGAAACACAGTCAGGGACATGAAATAACGTTAGCCACATTGCCAATAAACTAAACCATCACATCTACCGATAATAGAAACAGGGAGGATACGTTAGCAACAACATAATACTACAGCTTGCGGTTTTAATGAACAAAGGGTCAGAACAGCACCTTTTCAGCTACATCTTCTTAGCAAATCCTGCTTTACATACCTACCGGTTTTTAATTGTGAGATTTGCATATGAAAGAAGTGTCAATGGACTTTAAGGGTTCATTGTACGTACATTTTACCCACTGAACTGTCGTTAATCAACTGTGACAAGGTAAATTTGTTTTTTGCAATCAATGACTCCTTTAAAATCAACATTAAGGTTTATTAGAAATCACAAATTAGAAGCAAGTTTCTGATCATACAACTTACTTCTTGTGCCCTCAGAGTCCATTATTTCGTTTCCTTGGGTGTCCGTCAAGGTAATAGGCTTATCAGAGCCCACGGCATCTTGAACTTTGGCCGAAATTCGTTCAACGCAGGCCTCAGCTTCCAAAAAGCGCACAACTACTGTCCTGGAAGGACTGAGTTTCTCATTAACAATTTCTGCCAGATGGATTGACCTGGGGATAAATCAGACCGTCTTAAAATCACACCTATGGGCCTAAAATGATATTTATATATTATAGGACGAGATTTTAGCAGCAGAGATCAGTTACATATTTAACAAGTAACCTTTGGAATGATCTTCCCTGGAACAAGCTAGCTCCACTAGCTCGTGGAATTCCAGCTCGTGGTGGTGGTGGTGGTGTTTCAGTGGAAAAACCAGCCGCAGAAAAAGATGTGGCAGAAGCAGAAGCCGGTGAGGGTCGGCGCATGAACCCAAAAGCAGGAGCACCAGCAGCGGGTGGAAGGTGCTCTACATCGCCGTGGACCTCATAATGACTGCGATTAGTTAGATTAATTATGGAAAAATGGCCTGCTGGCTCTGGAAATATTGCCGTGTTGGAGTCGTCCGTGATATAAAGACTGCTGCAACTGACCTGTTTAATAGAATTAAATGAAAAATACCATAAAGGATTAAAAAACATTGTAATTAAATAGTACAAATACTAATGCTAATCCCGTGTTTCCATAACAAATATACATCACAGGTCAACATACTTAAAACAATTCATATATATATTAGGGCTGTGAAATGATTAAAAAAAAAAGTGTGGATTAATCTGTGGATTAATCATGATTTATCACATATTACCGATTTTCTCTGTATATTAATCATGACAAAAGACGGATATATACATTTAACATGTTTTCTTTTTTCATTAATGAAAAACTAAAACAATGGTGCTGCAACTCAGCAGTTCTTTAATAATAATAATAATAATTAATTTTATTTGTAACGCACTCTTCAGAAGTTTGTTCAGAAGAATCTCAGAGCGCCAAGTCTTTAGCAGTTCTCTTTGCTTTTCCATATGGAACACCTATATCATCATCCCAAAAAGAATTCGGGCTTTTTAGCTATTGTTTGGTTGAATACAAATGTTTCTTATCTTTTCAAATCAAACAGAAATGATTTGGGCTTCTTAGCCATTGTTTTAGTGGATGGTTGAAAATGTATCTTTATTGTCAAACAACCATTGACCACACCATGACACAATTTAGTCTTCCTTTCGCCAGCTGGTGTGGCAAACTACCTTGTTCACATTCCCTGACAGTAAAGCTGACGGCTTCTTTAGCACCATGTGTCCTGTGACTGACAAGTGACAACAACGTCTTTCACACGGCATCGTGGATGAAGGAGTGGCTAGATATTTGCGAGCCCTGGCAGTTAGATATTTAGCGAACTATGCTAACTAATCAATCTAGTTGAGAGAACATCCCTAAACAGTTATGTCATGTCAACTAGTATTATTACCACTACTAGTACATCACTAGTCTCTCCAACAAATGAGTTAATGTTAAAATCAAAATGTTAATGTTACCGTTTGTAAAATTGCATGTGGGAAGTCAAAAAACTATTTTGCGCTCAAAAAATAGCCGCGGCTATGCTAACATTAACTCATTCTACCTGTCGTAGAATGACATGCCACCAAGCTAAGGCGCTGTGAACTGTGTGAGCATTTTTTTTGCAATGGATAAAAGTGTCAATTATAAGTTGAAAAGTAACATCACCTGAAAAATCCTGCAAATTCTGTCTGCAGACATGTCCTCTTGCTTCATAGTCAGCCGTTTAGGTCCGCGAAACAATATGAAGCTCTCCATTTCCATTCCATGCTTAATTAAATGTAACGGTTAAGCTTGTGAGAGCAACTTCCGGGTCACAACACAAAATCTTCGCAAAATTGAGAAAGAAGATTTCCACGCAGTATTTTAATTCCCGATGTCCATGTTTAAGCACATCAAAGAAAATCAGATAACTGGTCGTTTTACCGTTTTCCGTTTTCTATTATCAAAACAAAATTCGGAAAATGGGTCATTTTCGGAATTTTGTTTTCCTATCTCTATATGGTAATCGGGAAACAGCTCGTTTCCCGATTTTGGTTTTCTCATTTCAAAACGAAAATCCATTGGCCGCAAAGTACACGGACCGTTTTAGATATCTAACCTATTTCCCGCCTAGAGGGCTAGACACCCAAGACGCATTCACTTCCGTGAAGATGAAAAAAACAGCGAGCGAAGAAAAATCGACACTTCAATAATATCAAAACGAAATTTCGATATCGTTTATACTTTATTCAGAATAACAGTTTTAGTTTCATATCAGCTGCGTTTTGAGTTGGTCCCATTGAAGCCGTCTGGCCAGCCTCTGACACTTAAGACATCGTAACTAAATCATTGTTCAACCATTTACCTTCGTTCAAAAAATATAACAAATCTACACACTCGTATCTTCAATAATATCGAAACTGAATTTTGATATCATTTATGCTTTCTTCAGAATCACAGTTAAAGTTTCATATCGGCTTCGTTTCAGTTGGTGTCATTGATTTACGTTGACGCTGGAGGTGAGGACGTTCAGCAGTGTTGCCAGATTGGGCGTTTTTTACCGACCTATTGGCCTACGTTTTGAGGACATTCAGGCAGTGTTGCCAGATTGGGTGGTTTTCCCACCCTATTGGGCTACTTTTAAAAACATACGATTTTGGCGCATGCGCATATCATAACGCATTTGAAGACAGAAACAATGAACATATTATAACTGTGTTGATAAGAAATGACTGTACATTAGAGTGATATGTTGAAATTATGATCAATAGCCTAATAATGACATTATTAAGTAAAAATACATGATGACTTGTTCAAGACTTGAAAAAGCTTGGGACTTGGACTTGGACTCGACTTGGCTTTGGTGTGACTTTGACTTGGACTCGACTTGCCTTTCCCTGTCTTGACTTGGGACTCGACTCGGACTTGACTGCTAAGACTTGGGACTTGCCAAACAGTGACTTTGTCCCATCTCTGGAAAAAAGCCCCGACAGGGCTAACAGGACACCGACGCGAAGCGGAGTTGTCTTGCTTCGCGCTGAAGGTGCTAATTTTCGATACAATTAATTTTTTACCAGCATTCGTAGTGTTGATCAGCAGAGAAAAAGTCAGCCAAAGACGTTGACGTCGCTTAGCAACCGAATACGCTCGGGTTGATAAGTTACCGACTACTTACGGAGTCGTACGAAAGACGTGAATCAGAGGGAACAAATCCACTCTCCAGCAGTCATATGCTTAGCAACGGTCATTATCGAAAATGATTACACGGCTCTTCTTAATGCTGTAGAATGCTCCATTCACTTGAATGGTCCTTTCCGACTTCCGGCGGTCAATTATTTTTTGATAATTGATCGTTGCTAAGCAAATTTGACCGCTATTAAGGAAAATTGATTTTTTGCCTCTGATTCACGTCTTTCGTATCGCTCCGCAAGCAGTCCAGTAACTTATCAACCCGAGCGTATTTGGTTGATAAGCGACGTCAACGTCTTTGGCAAACTATTTCTCTGCTGATCAACACTACGAATGGTAACAAATAAATTGTAAAAAGACACACCGTGTTAAGTTATTTTTTCGTTTTGGCAAGTAGCCATGTAATAAGAGGGATAATGTATAGAACGCCCGTCATTATCGAAAATAAGCCCCTTCAGGGAGAAGCAAGACACCTCCGCTTCGCGTCACTGTCCCGTTCGCCCTGTCGGGGCTTATTTTCCCGATAATGACCGGCGTTCTATTCATTATACCTTACATAATTGACCGCCGGAAGTCGGGAAGGATCATGCAAGTGTACGTAGCGTTCCACAGCAATGAGAAGATGAACATAATGATACAGTGTGATGTAACATGAAACGATATTATAACGTGGTAGAGGATAGCTATTTCATAATAATATTGCGTGATTGGCATGGTGCTAATAAGTATATTAAACTAGAGTTTAATAGTATCTTATTAATACTTACAATAAGGAAAGCCAAGAAAGAAGGAATAACAGTTTTGTCTCAATTGCTGCTCCTGTTGGAACGAGTTATAATATTGCTTCATGCAAATGCAAAGACAACTCCATTCATTTTGTAATCAAATGTATTATCATTCAGTCATAAAATACAAATATATGTATTGTACATGAAGTTATTTTATGTTTAATTTGATTAGCATTGCCAAAAAATGTTTTGCTAAAGTCGGTTATAATGTTAGTAGTAGGCCTATGTCAGAAAAAAGGAAAACCTGTTTAGCTTAGAGCCAGAAACACAATCCATGTACGTAATGTCTCTATTACATATCTTCCCTGTATTTCATATAGAATTATAAGCTATGACAGATCTCTATATTGAATTGGTTACCCGTATTTAATATAGGATGATAACATATGATGTAGTATTGCCCCTGGCTGCAGTACCAATGTTGGCCTCACAGCCTCAGTAGGCAGGCTTCTCAGTCAGGAGAGGTGTGTAGTGTTCGATGTCTTCAATCTACACACACACACACACACACACACACACACACACACACACACACACACACACACACACACAAACACACACACACACACACACACAAAGGATAATTAAGACATTATGGTCTAAATGGTTAGAATTTGATTGTGGTTAATAGATATAAATATATTACAGCAGTAACAAGATAGTAGGCCTATGTCAGAAAAAAGGAAAACCTGATTAGCTTAGAGCCAGAAACACAATCCATGTACGTAATGTCTCTATTACATATCTTCCCTGTATTTCATATAGAATTATAAGCTATGACAGATCTCTGTATTGAATTGGTTACCCATATTTAATATAGGATGATAACATATGATGTAGTATTGCCCCTGGCTGCAGTACCAATGTTGGCCTCACAGCCTCAGTAGGCATGCTTCTCAGTCAGGAGAGGTGTGTAGTGTTCAATGTCTTCGATGTACCATCAGATAGACAGTATATTTACTGTCTATCTGATGGTACAGGTGGACAATTTTTCTCCTCTTCCTCTTTACTGACCTGGTCCTCATCCTCCTCCTTCTCTTCCTCCTCCTAACTGTTCCTGGTCCTCCTCCTAACTGTACCTGGTTCTCCTCCTCCTAACTGAACCTGGTTCTCCTCCTCCTAACTGAACCTGGTTCTCCTCCTCCTAACTGAACCAGGTTCTCCTCCTCCTATCTGTACCAGGTTCTCCTCCTCCTAACTGTAGCAGGTTCTCCTCCTCCTAACTGTACCAGGTTCTCCTCCTCCTAACTGTACCTGGTTCTCCTCCTATCTGTACCAGGTTCTCCTCCTCCTATCTGTACCAGGTTCTCCTCCTCCTAACTGAACCTGGTTCTCCTCCTCCTAACTGAACCAGGTTCTCCTCCTCCTAACTGAACCTGGTTCTCCTCCTCCTATCTGTACCAGGTTCTCCTCCTCCTAACTGAACCTGGTGCTCCTCCTCCTAACTGAACCTGGTTCTCCTCCTCCTATCTGTACCAGGTTCTCCTCCTCCTATCTGTACCAGGTTCTCCTCCTCCTAACTGTAGCTGGTTCTCCTCCTCCTAACTGTACCAGGTTCTCCTCCTCCTATCTGTACCAGGTTCTCCTCCTCCTAACTGAACCTGGTTCTCCTCCTCCTATCTGTACCAGGTTCTCATCCTCCTAACTGAACCTGGTTCTCCTCCTCCTATCTCTACCTTTTTCTCCTTCTTGAAGCCCTTTTTTATGGCTTTGATTCCCAGGACAACGCAGGAGATGGAAAGACAGAGCTGGAGAACTGAGAGAATGATCAGTAGACCGTTGACTCCGCGTAGAATCGCCTGCAATACAAACATCATATTATTATGAATATGAATACAAATAATAATAACCTGCTAGAACCCCCTTGAACACAAACACGAATTTATGTTATTAATATTAATGCAATTAATAAACTGCTAGAACCCCCTGGAACATGTCACAAAATATTTATAATGATAGTATATAAGTATAGACTGTAAATTAAAGGATAGTTTCATTATTTTGGACCAAAAGGCCTATTCACAGACTTTCCAGCATGTTTCATGCTGGAAAGACATCATTTCGCACAAAAATAGATGGGATGTTAAAGGGCCATTTGTTTTTGAATAAATAGTTATTCAAAAAGTTCATGGGGATTTGTTATGTTTCACATTGGTATTTTTCTCTGTTGTTTGAGTGTATTTATAATAGTTAGATGTGGTGTGTTAACAGTAGTGAGATTATAATTGTTAGATATAGTGTATTAACAATAGTGAGTTTATAATGGTTTGATATAGTGTATTTATAAAAGTGAGGAATATAATTGTAAGATCAAGTGTATGAATAATGAGATCATAAATAATGATATTAATAATGACCTTGATGATGCTGAGGCCCTCAAGACATTTCTCCATATCTGAGCTGTAGTTGATGGCGGTGCTGTTCCTATGGTGGTAGTAGTAGCGGTTAATTTCGCAGGGCCAACTGCTGCGTTCTCCATCATAGAGGTTGATGGAGTACAGCACCACGGCTGTGATGGAGATCCCAATTCCAGACAGTTGAGCAGTCACACTGGACACCACCTGGACATACACAGCTAGAGCTTTACACAACTGGACATACACAACTAGAACTTTACACACCTGGACATACACTACCTGAGCTTAACACCCCTGGAGATAAAACGTTTTTGCCAAATATGCCCCTCTTCTGCCCGCCTTTTTCCCGGCATGGTCTGCGTGTTTACACTGACCGAGGTAATTTACCGGCTTGATTTCGCACCCCAATTTACCCTCTTGGACCATACACATATCAGGAATTTAATTTTCATGTAAATGCGATTAGACGGCTTTGCGGTTTCAGGGGCGGGACTTGGGAAGAGGTGCTGCGCATGAGACTCACCAAACAAAGACTGGGAAACTTCTCAGACAGGATGCACAGGAGGCCAAACACGATGAACTGGAGGGAAGAAAATACATGAGAGTACCTATGTGTGTGTGTAGTATGAGTAGTGAACTGAATACTATTATGAGTACCAAAGTGAGTAGTAAACCGAGTACTATAATGAGCAGTAAACTGAGTACTATAACGAGTAGTAAACTGAGTAATATAATGAGTAGTAAACTGAGGAATATAATGAGTAGTAAACTAAGTACTATAATGAGTAGTAAACTAAGTACTATAATGAGTAGTAAACTGAGTACTATAATGAGTAGTAAACTACGTACTATAGTGAGTAGTAAACTGAGTACTATAGTGAGTAGTAAACTGAGTACTATAGTGAGTAGTACATTGAGTAGTATAGAGAGGAAGAGGATGATCTCCTCACCAGGGACCCCATCCAGAAGGGGAAGTAGCCTAACTCCCAT
This sequence comes from Pollachius pollachius, assembly GCF_949987615.1. Lineage (NCBI taxonomy): Eukaryota > Metazoa > Chordata > Actinopteri > Gadiformes > Gadidae > Pollachius > Pollachius pollachius. The sequence goes on along the minus strand of NC_136934.1, from coordinate 44,192,058 downwards.
AACAGGTAGCTTGACCCGTTGGTAGAGAGGACCCCTCCAAGACCAATGTTGATCAGGCCCACCATCATCTGCATCGCCTGACAAATCACACACCTTAAGTTTGTTCAAATCCCACCTGACTTTTGATGGTAACAAAAACAGAACGATCTCCATGCCTTCTCTCAAAGACAAAGCTTACACTAAATAAATGACGTCAAAGATTTCAGGGTTAGCCCCGGATCATCTCAAACTATATCGATTGTGTCAGGATTCCCAGCTAGTCTGCAGTCACACATCGTTCTACTAGAAGTGCACAACAAACCCATAATACCAACATACAATATCTTTGACCAACGCAGTCGATTGGATATGGCTATTGTTGAGACAAGAAAGATAATACCGATTTTATGAAAAACATTTGGAATACTTTGAAAACTAAATACTGGTAAATACCCAATGTACACATGCATGTGTCCTCCTGAAACATGCACTGATAGTTTGTTGAAAGAAACATTTCAGTGGACGTCTTGTGTTGGATCGTTGGTTGAACCAGATCATCCCGAATGCAGCCTTGTTTGGAGCGCTGCGCTCCGACCAAGACAGAAACAACCGAGGAGGTATTGGTTAAAACCAACCGGGAGTCCCAAGAGGTGGATTCAAATGTTTGTTTTGTAGCTTATCAATAATTTTTTTCATGACACAAATGCGTCGGTACAGTGGGCCCATTAAATAACCGATTTGATATTGGAAGTGTGTGCTGTCTTAGCGCCCTGTGTTCATACATGATCATACAGAGCACAGAAGGTACACGTGTTGCGAGAGGTGAACTCACCCCCAGAGCTGAGGGGTAGGGGTAAACTTACCACCAGAGCTGAGTCTGAGGTGTAAACTAACCCCCAGAGCTGAGTGGGAGGTAAACTAACCCCCAGAGCTAAGTGGGAGGTGTAAACTAACCCCCAGAGCTAAGTGGGAGGTGTAAACTAACCCCCAGAGCTGAGTGGGAGTGGGAGGTGTAAACTAACCCCCAGAGCTAAGTGGGAGGTGTAAACTAACCCCCAGAGCTGAGTGGGAGTGGGAGGTGTAAACTAGGTGTAAACTAACCCCCAGAGCTGAGTGGTAGGGGTAAACTAACCCCCAGAGCTGAGTGGGAGTGGGAGGTGTAAACTAGGTGTAAACTAACCCCCAGAGCTGAGTGGGAGGTCCCCAGGACTGAGCGTAGTTTCTGGGACACGTTGCAGCACACCGGGCTGTAGCAGAGTGCCTTCAGGATCTGACACAGCGGAGGACAAGCGCTTCCAGGGTCAGAGGTCATGGTCATCACCGTCACCCCCTCGCTTTTGGTCATGGACAGAGACATGATGTCCCTCCTGGAACAAACAAAATCCATGAGCTTTCTATGCAACAATAGAATATCGTCATTAATATCATCAAAAGAATGGCGGGGGGGACATCTTATGGTCTTATATTTGGTCTGGGCATAGTACAGTTTAATTCAATTTAATTGTAATGATGAAAAGTAGGAAATACAAGATAAAAGTAATATTCCCATGGTGCAGTAGTTTGTGTTTCCTAGATATAAGCCTTGGTTCATTTAGACAAATACATATTTTAAGAAATTATGATTGATGAACAGAAAAATCAGGAAATGATATCTTCCCTCATTAATGATTATGATTGTGAAATGTTATGGCCGTTACTGTTATAAAGACTTTCAAATTGGATTGTGAATAGTTTCCACACTGCCCAGGTCTATATAATCTCATCATTCAATGGCAGGATTTACAAAAAATGTATCATATTTGAAAGTTATGAAATACATTTCACGTGTAGAACTTCTGACATTTGGGGTATATAATTTGTTAAACATTCTGTCAACATGAATCCAAAGAAATAATTTCAGTTTCTAAAAAAGTAGCCCTACATTAGTAAATCATATTTGCATTTTAAATAACGTACTTCTCTGTTCAACCCCAATACATCCAGTAGCCTACAGCCCGCAAATACTCCGCGCTGAAGTTGATTTTCTATTATGCATTGAGTATATTTCACTAGGTTTAATAGGTTTATTCCAATAGAAAGTAGCCTATTCATAATCAACCATTTTTAATATTGTTTTTGCTGACACATGATCGCTACTCTGGTTGAAAACCGGCCCAACGTGGCCGTTCGTATACGCCATCCTATCCGTATGCCAACATCGCAATCAGGAAAACTGGAATCATCCTGTTAAATAAACTTTTATAAATCGCATGATGACACATATTTGTAAGTTTATTAGCAAGAAAAATATTTATGAGTTATTTTTTCAACACAATTTCATCATTTTAAGAAACTACTGTCTACTGATCTACTGTTACTCAAAATAAATGCAACCTTGTGAAAACGAAACAAAAACGCAAATTCTGCCATACAGCGAAGTGGATTCTTCTCACCTGTTCGGTTTGAGTCTTTCTGTAGTTTATAAACGATTTTACCCTGACTGTGACTCGAGCCTGTTACTAACTGAAGGTTTAGTCACTCTTATTGCGCAGTTGCGCACTTCGTAGATCATAACAATAACAGACTCAGACCGAGCCCAATGCTTCCCGGTAGAACCGCCCCCCTTAACCCTTTATATTCTTATTCCGTTAAAAAAGAACGACAAAACACAAAATAAATCCGTATTCAGAAACTTTTATTTGAATGAAGTTAAGTAAATAATCCAGCCAAAATACAATAATCGATAAATGTAGGCGAACCAAATATCTATCAATTTTTTGATTAAAACAAATTGTTATTGAAACACCTATCGGTTAGTTTCATTGATAATACAATCAGTTAACTTATGAATCCTGAGCCATGATCTTAACACCAGTTTAGGTTGATGATAGTTTGGATGAGGTCGAACCCGGGGAAGTCCATAGCGAGCACCCCGAAGCAGGGTCTGGGGTGGTTGGGGGTGTACTGACTCAGGAAGTGGTCCAGCCAGGGGTTCACCTTCTCCGCCACGCGCCGGGGGTTTAAAAACATCCCCCAGAAGGTTCCGAACCCTGTGCCGCTGGAGTGGCTCACCACGATGTTATCTCCTCTGCACTCGGCCGCCGCTTGCTTCAGCACTTTGGCCAGCGAGTCCTCCTTGTCCTTGATCTCCGACACGCGTTCGTCTCCGCTCCCCTCCGCCAGCAGGGGCACTCCCAGGGCGAAGGAATTCTTCTGGACCAGCACCACCTTCCCCCGGACCTCCCTCATGGTGGGCATGCCAGAACTCACCCAGACGCGCTGCTCCGGCCCAACCAGTTCCTGCACCATGCGGTGGACCCTGTCGTGCTCGGACATCTCAGAGAGGACATGGAGCAGGACCGCCTCGCTGGGGTACTGCGACAGGAAGGCCAGGGTGGTGTCCAGGACCTCCTGTAGGGTGTAATGTTGGTATATGATACCCTGCATCACGTACAGGGTGTTCCCCAATGTCAATCCCCTGTAGTATTTCTCCTACAGGGGATTGACAAAGTTCTATCTATTGAACAGAAATAAACACTTGGTCATACTTTACGTACCCTACCACAGCATTGGCCTACAGAATGCCACAGATATATTTTAAGCATGGGACTGAATGCCACACAAATATGTAATTATGTTTTTGCATGTTTGCAACGTTTAAAAGTTCAGGAAAAAGGATATGCCTCTACTGGTGTTGCTTAAGCCAATAGCCTTTTGAGGCAGTGTTGTTTCTTAATATTAATGTTAAGGTCCAACAAAGCTTACTATCATACATTAGTCACCATGTCTGTGGACACATTTGTTATGCAGCCACATGTTAATACACCCCCCCCCCCCCATCGCCAAAATCTCACTCTGAACTCAGTTCAAAAGTTGAGAGCCCTGAAGACAACTACTACTGGTAAATGAGCGCAGATCTACTACAACTCCCACAATGCATTGTGAGGAACAGAGAAACATCAGGTGACAAAACTGCTAACTCGCTTTTCCTTCTGTATTTTTTCATGTAGGATTTAGTAGTAACGGTGTATTTCACAGTGTCATTTAGTCCCGTCCAGTCACTGAGGAGCGATGTTACGACCGAAGGCGCTGACGCAGGTCCTCAGCCAGGCGAACACTAATGGAGTACAGAGCACCCTGTAAGTAGGCTAACCGAAGCTAACACACTGAGTCGGCTAACTGAATCCAGTACAATGTGATTAATTGGAGCCAGGGGTTGTTGGTACAGGTAAACGGATGAAGAAGCAAACGGCTGCTGCTATGTGTTGTTGCCTCGCTGATGTTACTGTAGTACGTGTTTAATTTATAGAAGAATGGTCTTAATAAACCGACATACAAAAACCTTGCTGATATAAGAAAAGCGGAAAAAACATTCCATTTGGTTAGTGATATTAATGGTAACGTGAACTGACTGGAAAGCTGGAGCATTTGAGAGTTGTTGGGTTGTAGTGCGATATTGTGCAACACAATAACCCCAAATAAACTCCACTCCCTTTATGCCCCGTGATGTTCTCCGAAGTGTCGCACTTGGCGTTTCAAGCATCTGTGATTGACAGGCAAAATAGGTTACCCGAACCAATTAGGGATGCGAAAGCCTGGTTAGTCGGATGAAGTGGTAACTAATTAATAACTAATAATTACGTTCAAATTATAGCAATTACATTTGACCTACAGTACCTTTTTAAATCACAGACAGGGAAGAAATGATGTGGTGGCTATATGAGATGGATTCAGTTTTAAATTCAGTTTTGTGAACTTTTTTGAATAGTTTACTCAACAACGAGGGATCCCTGCTGGCTTACTCTGGCTATGGCGACACCGACGCCAGAGTCACCGCGGCCATCGCCAGCAACATCTGGGCAGCATACGACAAGAATGGGCACCAAGCCTTCAATGAGGACAAGCTCAAGTTCATCCTGATGGACTGCATGGTGAGAGGCGAGCTAGCTGTAGCATGTTCTTTTATTTTGTGGCTCTTTATTCTCTGTCTCCTTTTTAATTGTACTTTCTCTCCTTTCTTTCAGGAGGGCAGAGTCGCTATCACCAGGGTGGCGAACCTGCTGCTGTGCATGTACGCTAAAGAAACTGTTGGTTTTGGAATGCTGAAAGCTAAGGTAAGCTATACAGGTAGCATGTACGCGGAATAAACCATTGGCTTTGGATGTATTGATAATGTGTTATTGATAAGGTATTGTTATTTAGTACTGATATTGCATCATAATATGGTTATTTATTGAAAATGTATCATTATGCATTGATGATTCACTGCTACTATTTTGGTAATGTATGTTGGTATTGATGAAGTTGCTCTACTTTCAGGCGGAGGCTCTGGTGGATTACCTGGAGGAGCCCTTGACCCAAGTGGCAGCCTCCTAGCAGGGTCCGACACCCTACTCTGCCCCTCCCCTCCGCTGCCAGCAACCCCTCTCCTTGGCCCAGCCAACCCTCCTCCCCTCGAAGCCTCCTCCTCTCCTCAGAATCTCTTCGTCAGCGCTCTTCCTCCGCTCCTCAGCACCTCCTCTCCTCTGGAGCGTGATACATGGACTGCTTTGGCGTTAAAAGGACTGTTTCCCTGTGTATTCAGAGATTTGATTTGTATGTATTTGGTCGTCTATTTACGTTTATTAAACTTCTGTTAGTTTATCTCTTGCTTCCATTGGAAGAAAATGATTTAGTGACACTGATGCAGCTGAACAGCAAATGCATCTCCAAATGATTGCATGTTCACTTGTGAGTTTCTGGTGAGGGTTTGGCCAAATAAAAATATTCTGTAGAATTTAAAATTTTGTGTGATCATCTATCTATATAATATATAGTATGTAATATATAGTAAAGTATGATCATCAAGGAATACAAAGACACCTGGAAACCGTGATTCAAAATGTTTTTGTGTTCTATTTTCATAATAAAATTGCAGATGTGCTTGACGATTGTATAATAAAGTGTCGTTTACAACACCATGCGTGTTTTTGTTGAACTGAGGATTTGTGGTGTGCTTTTCAGAAGACCCATCCTGCTCTGCAAGTTCATCACTGAATACTTCAGCAGAACCCATCAAAATAACCATGCTTAAAGGGCTTGACAACAGAATTCCGTAGTTACATTTTTTCACTCCTGGCTATGTAGCCGAGAATGGTAAAAATACTATAAACACGTGGCAAAGCCAGTGAAAAATATGCATCCACTCACACATACACACATTATGGAGATGGTGCAGCTAAACTTAGCTACGTTTTAGGCTTGGAAGAAGTGCAAACAACTCAGAACAGCGATCCTGAGTTTTTCCATGGATGAGATTATTATCTGACCTTGAGATTTTTCTAAATAAACCTTTTGATATTTAACTGACAAGCTATTTGGTAGGTAGTGGATACATCCACCTGTGTTTTGTCATGGCCTTTTTAGGTTTGTAGATCCTGTAAATTTAGAGGGTACAAAAAAGGGCAGAAGTGGACCAATTCATCAAGCCATGTTTTATTTTTTTATGTTACTAATACAACTAATAGTTTTTCCAATTGCTATTGTATTCTCCTGCCAGTCGGCATTTTTAGTAACTCCCATACGTTTGATCACAATTAAAGCATGCAGGGAAAATTAACATAAGGAAGTTTAAAAGTAAATGGAGACCCTAATGTTTTTCCAGCAGGTGGCTATGTTACATCGCTTAGCGTCTCCGAATGTTAGTCAATCACCAAACTCCGCCCCTAACCCATCCAAGCTCCGCCCCCAAACTGCCTTCTTCCCGTTGGTCAATTGATTGTCGTTCACACCATGACACCATCACAGAACTTGTGTTCACACGTGTTCCCTCTCTTTAACAGGTTCGGATCTTAGAAGATACAGTGTAACATCATGGGCTCAGAATTTGCCTACAACTTTGTCTTCAAAGGTAAATATTTTAACTATCTTATTTACTAAATCTGACACCTTTTAAATTGCTTTCGATTATTTAGCGATGTAACGTGTAAGAATATTATAGTTTTATATTAGAGCAGTGTGAAATAGTTTTCCATTAGAGCACATATGGATTTAAAGTATAAATGCTTTTTTTTTAATATAAAGTACCCAGTTGGCACAAAAAGGAGAAACCAGGCCACATTGTCATAGCGACCTGTAGTAATCTTTACATGAGTTACACAGTAGTTTAAAGTAGGAAAACATTCTCCCAGTGAGGAAAAAGTAAACATTCCGTTACTGTTTATACGCATAATTATACTGAGGGCTATCACTATCTGCCTTAGGCTTCATCAACACACTTTAACCAATTAATCCTGTTTTTACCTATGGTATTATCCCATAGTTTTAATCTATGGTTAAAAAAAGCAAAGTAACCTATGTTTAAAACTATGGGCTAATACCAATGAATTGTCCAATTGTATATCTCTGGATATTACAGATTATATTAGCTCAACACTTTGCTTTTGTACACCTTATATTATAAATGATCTCGACATCTTGATCGGGCGCCATGGAACACCCTTTCCCATTCATCTTGTTTAACAAGAGTAAATGTGGTCCTTGATAAAAGGCTGCCCCTATCTTCAGTCTAACCTTCTCAACCAAGGTCCTAGAAACAACTTTATATGAATGAGCCAAGCACAGGACTTCAAGACATGCTCAGGAGATCTTTCTTTAAGACAAGCAAGGCCACATTAAAACATGGCATCTTTCAGTATGGGAGTGAATAGTGTCTGTCTCCCGACTCAACAGAGGAGATAATTGAAACAGAGGATAAGACAAAGACAAGAGAAGATAAAGGAGATAGAGGACTAGGAACTTCCATCCCCCTTTATCTGCCAACAATCAGACCCATTGAAACACCCAGCTCAGATTATGTTGTACATTCTATTATGCACAGACATGCTTACAGGGGAACTGTGTGACCTAGTGCACCTTACCTGTTCTTACCCACTGCATAGGTACAACTAATCGTGTTTTCCCTCTGAAATAAGATAATGCTTGCCTAACCCCTCTTGCCCACTGCATCCGTCAACGGACGGATCCCATTGACTTTGAATGGGGCGGAGCCACAATGCATTGTGGATCCATCCGTTCCGTTGGATCCGTCGGCTCCGTCAAGAAAGTTGAAAAATTTTCAACTTTTCAGGCAGCGACGGATCCGTCATCCAATCAGATCGCGTATGCTCGGGCTTGGCTGATGGATTGTGTTGTCCGTCGGTGTTGTCCGTCTTTATTGTAAAAAATAAGGAAAAATTAAGTGCCCCTAAAGGTCTTTGGTCCCTCCTCTTCCTTGCCCCTCCCCCCTCCCTCCAAAGCATCACCCCACTGAATATAGTGTAACGCTTACTGTTTACAGTGAATCTGTGCTATGGTGTCATAAGGCTTCAATATTTACCCTGAACGTAAAACTGAAATGACTCCGTTTTCCCCTCCTCTCCAGTGGTGCTGGCCGGAGAGTCTGGTGTGGGCAAGACCAACCTGCTGTCTCGATTCACCAAGAACCAGTTCACCCTAGACAGCCGCACCACCATCGGGGTGGAGTTCAGCACCAAGACCACGCAGCTCGGCGAGGCCAGTATCAGGGCTCAGATCTGGGACACCGCCGGCCTGGAGCGATACCGCGCCATCACCTCCGCGTACGCCTCAGCGCTAATCCCATGCAAACAACGCTAAGTTAATACCATGTTAAAATCATGATAATACTGTGCTACAAGGAATGAACACTATGCCAAAAACAAATTAATTCTTTGGTGATAAAAGTCAATACAGTACACATAATGTTTAATACCCTGGTAGTTACTACTATTCTACCACTCTACTACTAATATGCTACTAAACTACTGCTACACAACTACTTTACTACTACTATACTACTCTGCTTGTTTACTATTGCCATACCACTACTTTACTACTACTATACTACTATGCTGGTTTACTATGGCTGTACCATTACTTTACTACTACTATACTACTTTGCTGGTTTACTATTGCCATACCTCTACTATACTACTACTACTCAGGTATTACCGAGGAGCAGTGGGGGCGTTAGTGGTATATGACATCACAAAGCAGCCCACCTATGAGTGTGTAGAGAGATGGCTGAGTGAGCTGTTCGACCACGCCCACCCTCACGTGGTCGTCATGCTGGTCGGCAACAAGACAGACCTGGAGTCCGACCGGTGTGTCGCCACGGCGGAGGCCAGACAGTACGCAGGTACCCCTCCTCGAAATACACCTCCTCGAAATACCCCTCCTCGAAATACCCCTCCTCGAAATCACCTCCTCGAAATGCAACTCCTCAAAAACATATCCTCGAAATACACCTTGAAAACATCTCCTTTGATACACCTCCTCGAAAACATTTCCTCTAAATACACCATCACCAAAACCTCCCCTTAATACACGTCTTCGATTACTCCTCTGAAAACAACTCCTCTTAAGCAACTCTAAATACACCTCCCCTACAACACCTATTTCAAATATACCCTCTCTACAACACCACTACAACACCTCCTTTAAAGCACTACCAGGTACACCTCTACAACATCGTCCCAACTACACATCCCATAGATCAGCTTCGCTACAACAGCTCCTTTAAAACACTATCAGGTACACCTCTACAACATCATCCCAACTACACATCCCATAGATCAGCTTCGCTACAACAGCTCCTTTAAAACACTATCAGGTGCACCTCGTCTACAAACCCTTTAAAACACCAAGGCACACCTTCTCTACAACACCTCCTCTAAACACTATCAGGTACACCTCCTATACAACACCTCCTCTCAAACACTATAAGGGACACCTGCTCTACCAGATAAACCTCCTCTAACACTTCAGTCTCTGTCCCCCTAGAAAAGAAAGCTCTGCTGTTTGTGGAGACATCTGCTTTAGAGTCCACTAATGTCGAGGTAGCATTCAACAGTGTCTTGTCAGGTAATATATTATAACAAATAACCTGTATTGAAGTAAATATTGTAATATTGTAATGTTTTTGTAATGTGATAGATATCTGATAAAATGGATTTTAATCTGATAGATTGGATTTTAATCTGATGTTTTATCTTTTTATTTTTTTACCTGATTGTAATAATATCCTTATGGTATGGTTTATAATTGGCTATTAATCTGATAGCATTGTTTATTACTTCATGGTATCAATTGTAATCAATTTGTAATCTGATAGTATGGATTATAATCTGATTGGGATCTGATATTTTGGATTGTAATCTTAGGTGTGCCGAATGTTCCCAGAGATTCACAGGAGGCTGTGTCGTAAGGAGGTGATCCAGCAAGACTTCAGAGCTCCAGTGTCCCTGAGAGGCCAAACCAGAGCAGAGGACAAGAAGCCCTGCTGTAGAAACATCTGAGCAGGCTCCTCACATCATCATATTAGACAATCATTATAGATGGATAGATTTGATTAATCCTATTCATAACGTACCATAATACTATAGTAATATGGTACGCTATGAAAGGGCTACCATAATGATTTTTATTCATTGATATTGCTTAAAAACCCTGTGTATTACATGTTGACCATAAACATTAAAACTCCGACTTTAACTAAATTCTTCGCTAAATTCTTCTTTCTATGTTTGGAATGTTGACGCTTGTTGGAATAAGCTAATATAAAGCTATTTATTGATATAGGTCTATTGGAAACAACCAGGGGCGAGGCTAGCCCATTTTTAGGGGTGCTGAAGCACCCCTAAAAAGGGGCTCAGCACCCCTAAAACTTGGGAGTAAGAAATGTTATTCTAAAAATTATATTTGTTCGTCTTTGAAATTGTTAAATAATGTCCAAAACATAAAATCTTTTGAGTTAGTTGAACCAATGTTAAAATTATGAAGTTATTTTTCAATAGAAATATTTTTTGTTTTTGTGTGAAAAAAGGGTGGGTGGTGTGGCAGTGGGGCTCATTGAGTGCTCAGCACCTCTAAAGCTCTGACCCTAGAATCGCCCCTGGAAACAACAATTATTGGTTATAATTGTGAACAATGCTACTGTAGTGCAGCTCGGGATTCAACACGTCTCATAAGCAGCGACGACTAACCAATCAAAGACGACAGCAAAGTGGACCAATCATATGATCACATGCAGCCAGGTGTCGCTGGTTTATGTACCAAAGGGAACGAGCAAGAGGCGGGACCAAGCCATTCACCTGACGTGGTTGGGATCCCGCAGAGCGAGGAAGAGAAAACTTGGAGGATAGTAATTAGTTGGTAGTGTTGTTAGGTTGAGACTGAAGTAAATCGAGGACCTGGAAGAGGTTTATTCAATTCAAGAGTTAATGCCAGACCGCGGGGTAAAAAGTAACGTAACAACGTGTGAAGTTTAAACGGCCTGTAGAGTAACAACCTCAGCCCGATAGCAGACGTTGGATCGTGTTGAACTTCTGTCCCACTGACAGCTATTCAGAACCAGCGGAGGAACGATGTCAGCCAAGGAAGACGAATATGACTATCTGTTTAAAGGTGAGCGGTTGTTTGTGTTTTCTCTTTTCGATTTGCTCGTAGGTTATTAAATAAAACAGCATTTATCGGCCTTTGGTCAGCTGAGTGACCAGAGAGACTTGCTGTATTCAAACATCGCATTTACAATTGAAGCAACAAGGTTTTGACATTTCAACGACAAGTGTCGCAAAGTTTACGAAAGAGAGTATTGATCAATCCTCGGTCGTAATCAAACTGTCAAAACCCTCATCCCGATGTGTAAATGACCATTATTCACCCGAGTTGAATCGACCACCGTTTTACAGTACAGCGTACTGAGCTCGTACTTTCTGTACTTTTCAATATCTGTTTAAACCATAGAGCCATGTGAATAGTTTATGACTCTGAGGTCGTATCTATATTTAATTCATAAAGTTATGCCCATATAACCGTCATATATCCCTTTCAATGAGTAAGTTATATGAGTTATTTTGTCATTAAGGCTATAGGCTATGTTTCTAATGTATCGACAAAGCGACATGAATCAGCAGTTGAAACCTAAACAAGCCGGTGCCGTCAGACTGGAAATACCTGCTGAGTGTGCGTGCGCACCCATCGAGCCGACAAGATGAGATGACGTCATCCTCTTCCTATCATCATATAGTCCAGATTCCGTTTTTATCATGATACTCATTGATCACTGATCATGTACTCATTATTGTAAACAGCACTGTGGCTTTTGTTCAAACTTTATTATTAGTGTCAATATAACTATCTACCTATCTCATCATAGTCTATATAGTTCTTAGTGTAGTAACAATCATATACTTTGTATAGCACCTCTCATTCAAAGGAATCCATCTCAAAGTTTCTTTGCAATACAGAAATAATATGCACAGAGTGCTTTACATAAAAAATAGACATAACATGAGCATAGTCGATGTGATACAAGATGGAAGATAAAACCCAATTAATACAAAATATACAATAAAAATGAATACACTCGTTATATACATCTCTCTCTTCTTTCTTTCTCTAGTGGTGCTCATCGGAGACTCTGGCGTAGGGAAGAGTAACCTGTTGTCTCGTTTCACCCGGAACGAGTTCAACCTGGAGAGTAAGAGCACCATCGGGGTGGAGTTCGCCACGCGCAGCCTGCAGGTGGAGGGGAAGACCGTGAAGGCTCAGATCTGGGACACGGCCGGCCAGGAGCGGTACCGGGCCATCACCTCTGCGTAAGAACCCCCCTCCCGGCCCCTGACCCCTGACCATCATCCCGACCCCTGACCCGACCCCTGACCCTAACCCTGAGTATAGGAACCAGTAGCCTAACTTTCAAATTGTATCCTTACCCCACCTAACCCTGACTTTACCAAACCCTAGCTGTAACCTAATCCTAACCTTTCCTCACCCAACCCATGACACACTAAAGGCTTAGTTATGGTTCCACATTAACTCACCGCAATGACCACGCAGTCGCTTCAACGTAGTCATGAACCTGATGGTTCTGCGTTGGGTTTACGTCAGGTTTACGTTAGTGGACCAATCACAGCCCTTACTGCTGCGTCACATCGACTCATGGTTAAAAAAAATTCGGAGGCGCAGGTCAAGCCCTTATGGCGGAGGCAAGGAGGGTCCGCAAGGACGTAATGGGTCTGTAAACCCCCTTGCGTTGCGTTGACGTCCAACCATAACTAAGCCTTAAGAACATCCATGGTCAGTGTGGGCCGGTGTCGATAAATGTAGGTCAGTGTAGGGCCGAGTCGGTCCGCAAATCGGTCTAAATCTGTGAAAGTGCCAGACCTTCACTCTGAGACCCTGATGAAACATGCCTTGAGAATGAAGCCCTGGGCTGCGTGTTAACGGGGACATATTATACCACCAGGTGTGCCCCATATGACATCACAAGTGGGCGCGTCCACCTAGATGTGTGACGGATAGATGAGCAACGTTTGCTACAGTCCACTGGGTAGGCTGGTAGACTGATCCATCCAGGACACATCTAGGCTTCTAACGGCTTATCACACTCAATATGTAATGTGTCACCTTTAAGCACCCCCCTGTGGCGTTGGACAGGTATTACCGCGGGGCCGTCGGCGCGCTCCTGGTCTACGACATTGCCAAACACCTGACGTACGAGAACGCCGAGCGCTGGCTGAAGGAGCTGCAGGACCACGCCGACAACAACATCGTCATCATGCTGGTGGGCAACAAGAGCGACCTGCGCCACCTGCGGGCAGTGCCCACCGACGAGGCCAAGGCCTTCTCAGGTAATCTCACCTGTACAGGTGAACGTACCACTATGTCACTTAACGGCCCCATATTATAACAACAGGTGTGAGTGTGATTAGCCGTTACAAGCCGTTTTCTGCCTTTTGCTGTGTTTTAGTGACATCACAAGTGGGGGTGTCCACCTAGGTGTGTGCTGGATAGATCAGTCTACCAGCCTACCCAGTGGACCGTAGCAAACGTTGCTCGTCTATCCGTCATCCACCTAGGAAGACACGCCCACTTTTGATGTCAGAAGAGGCAGATTTTCAAAACGGCTTGTAACGGCTTACACTCACGCCTGGTGGTGTTGTATGGGACCTTTAAAGTTATTAACCATTGCAACGGTATTGACCGTGTTCTTGTGTGGTTCTCCAGAGAAGCATGGCCTGTCTTTCCTGGAAACTTCAGCGTTGGACTCCTCCAATGTGGAACTGGCATTTCAAACTATTCTCACAGGTCAGTACCCCCCCCCCCCCACACACACACACACACACACTTTAATCGTTAATCTAGTCTTCATTGTAAAATTATTAGAAGACTTGATGTTTACCCCCGTTATCACCACTAGGTGGCAGCAGCAGTCCTTAAATGAACATAGCTGAGTTTTAAGTACAGTACAAGTACTGTACAAGTACAGTACAGTACAGAACAGCAGAATACAGGGAAAAGCAACTTTCTTTTTTTTTTTTTGCAATTTATTAACATACAATGGTATGTTATTTAGATTTATGTCAACTCCACACTGAGAGTATGGAGCAGAAACACACACTACAACACTTCATGGAGCTTGTTCTTGTTGGATGTGTGACTTTTTTCAATGAGCAGCAATTTTTTGAGTAGTCATCCAGTCATCCGTGTTCCCCAGCCATCTACAACATGATGTCCCAGAGACAGATCACTGGACGCCCAGACTCCGACTTCTCTCCCGGGTCCAACGTGGTTCCTATCACCGTCCAGCCCACACAGAACCCCCCCAGACAGAACCCCTGCTGCCAGAACAACTGACACTCCTCCGGCCCCGCCCCTCAGACAGACAGACAAGTGGGAAGACAGACGTACCATTACATCATGGTTGTTCAGTTCTACTAGTTAGTATAGCTGGTTTTACTGGTTGGTAGGATGGCTATACTGGTTAGTATAGCAGATTTTGCTGGTGAGTATAGTTGGTTCTGCTGTTGGTATAGCTGGTTTTACTGGTGAGTATAGCTGGTACTACTGGTTACTAAAGCTGGTTCTGCCGGTCAGTGTAGCTGGTTCCACCAATTCTACTGGTTAGTAAGGCTTGTTCTGCTGGTTAGTATGGCTGGTTCTGCTGGTTAGTAAGCTGGTTATTAAGCTGGTTAAGTTATGAATGGGAAATGCCAGAGGGCCATGTCATGTTGCATGGATGAACAGATAAGAAAGACTACAAGTTTGTTTAAGGAGATGAAGGATGAGATGAAGGAGGAGATGAAGGAGGAGGTGAGGGAGGAGATGAAGGAGGAGATGAAGGTGAGGGAGGTGAGGGAGGAGATGAAGGAGGAGATGAAGGTGAGGGAGGAGATGAAGGAGGAGATGGAGGTGAGGGAGGAGATGGAGGAGATGAAGGTGAGGGAGGTGAGGGAGGAGGAAATGAAGGGGAGGGGAGAGGAGAGGAAGGGGGTGTTTGGGGAGGTGACGTCTGTGGAGTTTGGGAGGAGGTCTGTCCGTCTTTTTGTCTCTACTGGAAGGCAGACGTCTCTTTTTATTCTTATTTCTGTATATTTGGACTGCATGTGTATAAATAAACAGTATTTGTTAATAGATATACGCATGTATATTTGTTATATTTTCACTTCATCTGAAATAAGAAAAGTGAATTGTGGGGTGGTGATTTTTCATTGTATATTTGTTATTAAGCAATGTGTGTGAGATTAATGATAATCTTATCGCACATTTTTGCAGGACAAAAAAAAACATTGGATTATTCGAATGTAGTTTTATTAGAAACATTTACAATACATCTTGAATCTTCGAAAAATAACAAATGAAACAAACTAATATGGCGCAGTTACAATAATAATCATTAATAATAAAAATGTTCCAGAAAAATGTAATTCACAGAAACCATGTGCTATGAGTAGCTGCCCTGGAGGGACTGGGAACATGTTTCCATCCTAACCGTAACCACAGAGCAGAAACTATCACACTAACACCACTACCAGACCACTACCAGACCACTATCAGAGAATATGAAGTCCTACTGGGTTGGCCTCTTGGCAAGACAGGAACCTCCGTATCACATCCCCCTTTTGTTATCACCAGTCGTGTCCATGGGGGGACACTGGTGGTGCAAATCCACCCTCGGTGCTGGTAGACCAAACCAGGATCTGGAGGTGGAACTACACCAGGGCCTGCAGGTAGAACCAGGCCAAGACGCTGTCGGGGGGGCTCCTGCTTGGGGTCCAAAGAGGATTAAACTACGGAAACCTACAGAGGTCAAAAAGACCCGGCGTTGTCAAACCCACAACACCAAGCCTAGTCGCCCCTTTCTACATGACCAGACAACATGCATGCAAACTAGTACGGCTATGACTGAAGAGTGTATCTGAGTGTAGTTGTAGACTAACTAAACAGTGCGGTGTGTCGGCCATCGTGTATGTTATCACCGGAGCGGGAAGCTTTCATATTAAGGCTTGGATCCTCCTCTTGAAGCTCATTCCACTCTTGTTGCTATTCTAAGACTGAGTGAGATCTCTCCACATGTGAACATGTTGTTCTAAAAGAAAAGTCGAAGTCAGTTCAGATTAAGAGCAAAGGGGTTGGTAACATGGGGGGGCAACAGCAAATCCGATCTACTGAAGCAGGAAAAATGCATATCCAGGCACAAAATAAATCCAATCCTAAAAACCATCCTATGATTTTCTGTCCTTAACACCATTTCAAATGCGCCGGTATTTGACAGAATGCTTGTATGAAGTTGTGGAGACGCCACATTACTTAACTTTATTTATCTCATGTAGATGGGAAACTTTCATAAATAAAAAACTTCTAAACTTTTCATATTTATAAGTAGAAACTGGCCTTCCTGTGTTTAGAAATATATTAACTTCTTGTACTTTTAATTAAAAAACAAATGTCTCAAGATTACTCATAAATATGTTTTGTTTTCATAAATAACATCCAGATACTGACTTTTCCTCTGCTTTCTATGAAACCATAACCCATGTTAGCAAAATAGATTTGAAAAAACTGTAATATGTTCTTTTTTTTTATTAGTTTCAGTTATCTATAAATGTACGTGGAAGAACTGAAATATATGCTAAAACCTCAAAATTCTTCAACTTCAATTCATCAACAATAAAAAAATAATTAAATAAACAAAACAATCACGTTAAAGCTCACTGATAATGTAACAAAAAGCAGAAGAAGTGCGTGAAGCAGAGATCTCTTTACATTCAAATGCAAGGATTTCGACGCTCGGTCAAATTGCTTAAGTGCATTGATTGAATTAGGGATTCCTATCACTGCTTACGAAGGGATTTTACATAAATGCATAACGAGCTTTTTCTATAAAGAGAAGAAAAACACCAACAGTTTCTATCATTACTATTCATGTAATCTTAATACAACGTTGTAAATAACACTAAGATGAAATGAATGAACCATACTGTGCTCTCCCAAGGTCTCTATATGGAAGTGGGTCTTATACTAGGGGAGTTGAATAAATGAACCTTATACTTTAATGGTTTATAAGAATCATAATTTCACTTTTGAATATCAGTCAGTCAAACTACAAGGTAAATATGTAGATTTCAACCTTCATCCAGTTTCAGGACTTAAAGCTTTTATACACATGGATCAGGTTGTTGTATTCCTAACAGGTATTATTTGTATTAAAACTGACATTTCTATGTTTTACTATCATGCATTTTAACTTAAGAATAGCGGTAGTGCCTCCGGAGATGGCCTTAAACATAGCAGTTGTGTCTCCCAAACAAAGTCATACTCATTAACCACGGAGGCTTGGGGACCCCGCAAACACGAGGCCCCTGCAAACATTGGCGTTAAAGAGCACACTCCTGAATTAGATGTGTCTCAGACATCTCAGCGAGTGTTCTGGTATGAAGTCATTACATTTTGTCTTTCACAGGGCAGCAAGTCGTTGTCTTTATAAGTGCTAAATTAGTATTATTTCAAACATCCCAATACAGTAAATCATGGTTGCCATAGCATTGTCTTACTATAAATAAACACATGTCCTCTGTCCAGAAAGGTGTTTTTCTTGTTCTTTGGTTACATTCCACCTTTTCTTTTTAAAAAACAACAAATGATCGCATGAAGTCTAGTTCCATCAAATCCCAAAAACTCAACATTGTCAATATTTAGAAAAAGAAAGAGAAAAGAAAGAAGTTGATATGTTTTCTCGAGCGTACATTTCTATTTCTACTGAAGTAAATACAAAGTAATGAAAGGGAACCGAACAGAAGGTGAAGCCTCTCCAATGGGAGAGCAAACTCCAAAACTCAGATTATCAACAACCAGAAAACGGTACTGTTGCTGCTGATCTACTGGACCACCAGGAAACGGTACTGTTGCTGCTGATCTACTGGACCACCAGGAAACGGTACTGTTGCTGCTGATCTACCGGACCACCAGGAATCGGTACTGTTGCTGCTGATCTACTGGACCACCAGGAATCGGTACTGTTGCTGCTGATCTACTGGACCACCAGGAATCGGTACTGTTGCTGCTGATCTATTTAACCACCAGAAACGGGGGCATTCACAGCCTATGTTGTGACTGCAAATAGAAGTTTCGTACACATAAGTATGTGATTCATAATGCAATAAGGCTTCCTCTAATTTGCTCATTTAACAAGGAGGGAATCATCTAAAAGGGTAACAGTTGTCTGTGTCTGAGATTCATTTCTATTCTGTATTTTTCGGTATTTAAACAAACCACTTGGTGGGCTAGAACGCGTTGCTTATTGACTAGATCCCTCGGCATCCAGATTAGAGTTATATCTTCATTAAGGTTCCTCTATTAACAAGTTTTATATTTGTCCAATCTTTGTTTTGAGCCCTGGCAACATAACCCCTACAATTGAACGGTGACGCCTGGGAGCTCACAGAGAGCCTCAGTGCTGGAGGAACTCCCGAAGATAGTGGGTTGGTTCCCATGTTCAGGAAACAACTAGCGATATTCCATTGACATGCAGCCTCAAAAGTATAAAACTCAAAGTGTGTGTCCCCCGTGTGAGGCTGGAGAACAAGATACAGTCAATGTCGTCTTTTTAGTTTCAAAGTAAGACCAAATTATACTCTTTTGCAGAGTCTGACCATATTATTGCTGTTTCACCCTCCACAGGAGTCTACCATCGGGCTACAGGCCGTAAGGTTAGTATAGAGAGCATCAGGCTGTTCAATGGAATACAACATGTATCTTTATACTGGGTTCTTTGTTTTTCATAGACTATTTTAATATGTTTCTTATTTAAATATTTTGAGTAAGATTAACCATTTACATAGTACTATGTTCTCATATTTTTTGCTATCAAGTGTCTCAGGGGATGCGTTTATGAAATGCATTACAAAATATAAATGGAAACAATGAGTCTGCCTATCGTGGGCCTCCCGTGGCCATTACTGTTGCTTACAATAAGGAACCTATCTCGCCTTAGGAAAACACTATGATGTCAGATCAAAGACAGCGCCCTCTAGCCCTACACCGGGGAACAACAATTGTAACACAAGAGGTAGGGGAGCTAATATATTCACCATCGATGGTCAGTTTGGTTTCATGGAAATCTATATTCTTTCAATAAGGTGCTTTCCTTTACATGTCACGTAAAGTGTTTAATTTTTTTCACATTCTTTTACTCACAAGGCTGTAGGAAGCTACCCTTTCTTTAATTATATTCATTTTTTTTTTGGAGAAACTAAGAATTAAGGCAGAAACAGTTCAACTACCGTGGCAATGTGTAGTTGTGTAATTTATATGTATTGTATGTTCAATTGTATATGTAACTTATTTATATTGGATAGGTAACGATGATGTTTGCATGCGCAGGTCTCAGTTTTGAAATGGATCTGTTTATATAAAAATGATTCATAAAATAAGAACAACCTAAGACATGTATTTGTGTAAGCATTTCTGTATGTTTACGTGAGTGTGTGTTTTAGTATGTGTGCATCTGTGTTGGGTGTATGACTGTGAAATGTCTTTCAGAGAGTGTGTGTTGTTGTATGTGTGTATCTGTGTTGTGTGTATGACTGGGAAAGGTCTTTCAGCCTTGATGGGAATCCTATGCTTTCCTTTCAATTACAATTTTCGGATCTCTTTGAGGAATCCCAAGGCTGGCCCCTGATTGGCTTAGGGACACTAGTGCCATACAGTGTGTTTGTGTGTGTGTGTGTGTGTGTGTGTACAGGTGTTACATTTGGTTCGTGAACTGTTTCTGTTTGATCCGACGCTGTGACTCTTTAATGTTGAAAGATAAAAGTGGCGTTACTGAATGTGGCGTCTGCAGAGTGTTCCGAGAGAAAGGGGGCAAGAGAAGGGCCCCACCTGGCGGGGCCATTTCCCTAATCGTCATGACGACCGTGTCGGGCCCCGCAGGCCCCTACTGGGCCCCACGCCACGGCTGGCCCCCAACAATACACTGCAACAATACACCCCAAGCGCAGACGCAGTGCATTGTGGGTCGTTATGAAGAGGGGCGGGGGGGGTTGAGTTAGAACACCTGCTCCACGCCGTATATGCGTTCGGTCTGACCGACTCTCAGAACCAACGAGGACTCAAGATAAATGTTTGATTCCTAGAGCTGGAGCTGGCTCACCAGCCACACACCTCAGCTGGCTTCCAGGGACATTTGACTGACTTGACAAATTCCTGCCTAAAGAAAGTGTAACCTTCACATGTCACTTTGTCAAACAGTACCTAAATATCTTGTTTCCTACCATAAATATCGCCAGGACAGTCCTACGGCCGAACCATCCTTCAGACTTTGAAACTAATAATAAACGTACATTTGGAAATAATTCAAAAAAAAACTTTTGATAAATGTCTTACATTGACCATCGTAAGTTTAAACATATGATTGAAAATCCTATTTAGATGGAGATGATTCTAAGGTGCCATAAATCTTATTTTTAAATTGGTTCTAATAACAACACATTGCCTCTCGTATAAAACCACTTGATGATAAGATAAAATATTTCAAGAATAAAATTACACTACTGTACTTTCCTGAATGAAAACAGCAGTAGTTATAAAAAACAGAAAAAGCAAGGTACTATACTTCTCGTATAAACAAAACCTTTATAAAATATATATGCATATTTATATATATAAAAGAAAAACTAAAAAATATTTCTTATATGTTTTTAGTAAATCAAGCAGTTCTAAAATATCTGCTTGGTCGTTTGGAGATTTAGTGAAAAACAACGAAAAGAAAAGTTTTGAAAAGAACGTAAAGAAGGATGAGCAGGCGATGCACCAGAAGAAGAAGAAGAGGAGCGGAACAGGAAACAGGAAGTGAGTGTCTTTAAGAGAAGATGCGGATGGCTTGCGTCACCAGGCTGTGGCACACCGGACACTCGGGCTGGCTGCGCTCACAGATGCGCACGGCGCACTCCATGCAGAAGAGGTTGTGGCCGCAGGGCACCAGCGCCGCCGTCACCTTGCTCTCAAAGCACGTCATGCAGTCCCGCATGCTGGCCGGCGGGGAGTCCGGCGCCACCATCCTCCCGGGGAACCCTCCCCCGGTGGTGTTGGGCTCGCTGTGGGCCCGGCGCGCGTGGGCGTGGCCCGCCCCTAGGCCGGGGGACAGCCGGGCCAGCGGGGGCAGGCCGCCGAAGCTCTTGGAGCGCTGCTGGGGGAAGAAGGCCACCTGCTTGTCGGGCTCTGCCCAGCTCTGGACCCCGTCCACCCCCAGAAAGGAGCCGCTCTTCTCGCCCGCCACGCCGTCCGGGAAGTTCTGCCGGTAGCTGCTGGCGAGGGGCTTCCTCCCGGCCGCCAGCCCCCCCCACACCTGCTGCAGCCGGCTCTCCAGCACGGGGCTGCCGCCCCCGTCCCCCCCCAGACAGTCGTTCTCGTTGTTGTGGTCGTGCAGGCCGCCGGTGCGGAAGGCGATGTGGGCCTCGATCTCCTCGCGGGCCCGCTCGGCGTTGCCGGGCGAGCCGGTGATCTCGAACACGGGGTCGCGGTCCCGGCTCGGGGTCACGATGTAGGTGCAGGTCTGCTGCTGGATGCGCTTGATGGTGGAGCCCTTGGGCCCCACCACCAGGCCCACCACGCGGTAGGGCACTCTCACCTGGATGGTGGTGTGGCCCGGCAGCGGCGCCGGCGGGGACCCGCTGAAGGAGATGCCCAGCTTGTTGCGGGAGGCGCGCAGCATGGAGAAGTGCTCCGCCGCCGAGATGATCTCGCGCCGGGCCAGCGCCACGTCCTCCTTGCGGCCCGTGATGAGGAACACGGGCTCCTCGCCGCGCACCGGCGTCTTGATGTAGGTGTTGGTCTTGGCTCGCAGAGCTTTGATCTTACAACCTGCAGACCACACGGCACACCGTCACACACACACACACACACACACACATTTATACACACAGGGTTACACTCACCCACGTTTATATAGACACTGTTACGCTCAACCACACATATAAAGATCTAAATACACACATGCACACGTTACACAAACACTTTTATACACACAGCGTTACACTCACCCACACATATAGATCTGGGTACACATATGCACACCGTTACGGACACACCCACACAGCAACCAGACACAGATATATCCATATACACATATGCACATAGCACACGTTACACAAACACATTTACATGCACTTCTTTACAAACAGCACACCATCACACACAAACACACACACACACACATTCATTTATATCCATTTAGCACACTGACACAAAAACACGCACACCTACATTGATATGCACAAATACACACGGCAAACACCGTTATGTACATACAGCACACGTCACACACATATACACGCCACACCGTCGTAACACACACGCCATACACACGACACACTGTGTGGGTGTGTATGGCCACGTCTTCCTTGTGTGTCTGATTTGGTGTGTGTCTGTCTGCAATTTGTGGAAGCAGAAACTAATATCCACGGTATTATATATGTATGCAATACAATTCCAACAGTGAATGTGCCATCATAATTTGAATGTACAGCGTATAGAATAATTTGTACACTGTATACAGTGCATACAGTATATACTGTATTGTTCATATGGGATCATTTGAATTTATAGTATATACAGTGTGTATATAATTTACTATATTATATATGCAGTATATATAAAACATATAGTATATATAGTATAGTGTTTACAGTACTGTCTATATATACAGGATAAACAGATGGAATAAAGAAAGTTTATAGTAGCTGAGTCAGATCTTTTTAAAAGTTCAGGTTTTATAAATGAGAGCCCCTTTAGCTCATTCATAAACAATAGATTTTATTATTTTTTATATAAAACATATCTATCTATGTGATGGGATAAAAACAAGAGACATACAATAACAACCAATACATTTTTTTATAAAATCCAATATAAATATGATAAAAAAACATATAAATATGATATCCTTAGATAAATATGATGGAAAACAATAGAAGCACAATAGAAATATGATGAAACCAATAGAAATAGAACAGAAGGAATACGAGACGAATCCGTCTCAGCAGCACGTTGTGTTTCTGTCTCGCGCGTTTCAGACGACAAAGGAAGCAGTGGTCGCGTGCGTCTGGGAGCTGACATTGATGGCGTGGATGTGGAATAATGAGGGGGGTTCTCTAAAATTGAAATGTATTAATCAAATCGGAGTCGATCAGTAAATAACCATCTATCCCTATGTTAGGGGCGCACGTGAGGCTGGAATAGTGTAGCAGAGGGTGTGTGTGTGTGTGTGTGTGTGTGTGTGTGTGTTGGGGGGGGGGGGGGGGACCACCACTCCCTTTTCTTTGTCAATAACACCAGACTCTCACACACAATAACACCACCACTAACACACACCTTAGCCCTATAACACACAAACAGCCCTCACACACTTAAACACCACCACACACCGTCCTATCTGTACAGTAACTTTAGCAGACTGGAGCTCCGGGGGACCGGGGAGACCTACCTTGCCGCCCTACTATCTCGGCCACATGTTCGGAGCTGGGCACCGGCACGCATTCCGTGATGTTGCAGCCCCGTCCCTTGTTGCTGTCCCCGACGGGGGAGGGCGGGCTGTCGTACAGGGCGCTTAGCTTCCCCTTCCCGGGCAGCAGCAGACCCGCCAGGTTATTGTTGTTGTTGCTCCGGTCCTGGAGCCCGGGGTTGGGGGCTCCTCCGTCCCCCTCGCCCTCCCCGAGACCCAGCAGGGACAGCTGGCCCAGCGCGACCCGCAGCGCCCGCCGCGATTCGTCCTCCTCCTCCTCTTCGTCGGGCGGAACCAGCAGAGCCGACGCGTCGCTCCCGTAACCGGCGGCCAGATCCGCGCCGTAGCCGCCGCCGCTTTTCTCCATGATCCCCGCTAGCACCAGCAGGCTCGGCATGGCTGAACAAAGACTGAGACAAAGACGAGGAGCAGAGCGGAGAAAGAGCGCCGTGCCGCCTCCTCCTCCTCCCAACCAACTCCCCCTCTGCGCTAGTCCCTCCCACCGCCCTCCCCTCCTCTCCTACTCTTCCACCACCCCCTCCTCTCCCGGGCTCCCTAGACCAGGCGGGACAAGGGGCCGTCTGCTCGGGCTGGTCTCGGCGGGGCTTCACGGTCCTACCTAGGTCTCTTCTTGCTAGCTGGGTCTCCCCCTCACCCCCGTTAGGCCTACCCAGGTCTCCTTCTCTTCTCCTGTAGGTCTACCGTCTGTAGCATCTCTCAGTCAGCCGGAGGACACAGTGGCGACATCTTTAATGATTACATTTTATGGGCATTCTTGTGCAAGGAGACTATTATATAACTTGTTGGCTGTAGCTAAAGGTTGTTCATCTTAATATTTAAATGACGTTATCTGACTAAATTGATTGCCTTACCAACTTTAGAAAATGGAGCAACTTTTGAGCAGAAAACTGTCCGCCTGCTGCGCGTCCACGCGGCGCAGTATCGCGCTGTTGCCGCGGCGACGCTGCGCATGGTGGCGCGGGATCAGTGCAGAGATTTTGCGTTGGAGTTAGCTTAGCATGCAACGTCGGCGTGGAGAAGTCTGGGGGCTGGTTAGCAGCCATTAGCTTAGCTTCCCGTCAACGATGCTCGTACATTCACCATGTGAACAAAGGAGCGCGCGGCTCGTCTGGTGCTCAACAGCCTCCCCGAGATGTCCTCGACACAAGCCACGCCTGATGGCGCCACAATAACACAAAGACAATCATATTAAACATAAATAACATAAAGACAATCATAATTAATGATAAACGACACAACGACTATAATATCAATC